>NC_141778.1:13571198-13871198 GCF_054643075.1 Acanthaster planci
ATCATGGTATGTTGGCCCCTTCCCTTTACAACCAAAATATGACTCTATGAGAGCATGGGCACAAAGTCCACCAGCCCCAAGGTTCACTGTCACTTCAACAATATTGACAAATGACAAATACAAATATTTGAACAATTGGGAGTTGTTTCTGATACTGTATTTTTGAATTGCTGAGGTTACTGCTTATCCTTGTATGCTTACATGTATTAAGCCTATGACTTGCACATTGTACCGGGGTAACATGTCCTCACCATCTTGGACTGGAAGGCTCAGCTTGAAAGTTTTGAAATCAAGTCCTCTAGCGTAAACACTTTGACGTAAAACTTTAAATGAATTCAACTCCATTTGATTTGCACTGGTAGCCAACCAAATGTCCACCATAAGTCCATATTATGCCTAATGTACATATTAATGCTAATTTGTATTTTACACGATCAAAGTCACTCTTTTAGAAGTTTGGAAAAATGACAGCTGAAGTTGCATTTTGGTCCATTTTATGAAGAACATGCCATATCAGCTAATCTGAGGAAAAGTTGCATACATGTACATGTACATGTACCTGTTACTACAAATGTTGAGCAATCTTGAGAATCACTCTCCAAGAAGAACCTTCCCCTAATGGATACTGAAACAGCAAATCTACATGTACATGTACGTACATGCACTTACGCACCTATATGTACATGCGCATACACCTACATGTACGTACATTACATGCACATGTATGGTACGCTGTACATGTATTAGTACGGTACATGAACATGTACATGTACAAATATCTACATGTACAGATGCATGTACGTGTACACTAATTTCCATTGAGACACTCCCAACATACAGAGTGAACACAAAGTTAATGAATGTGCGTTTTAGAAAGGAAATTTCCCATGGACCTCATCTAACTCCGCCTACATGCAAATCATGTCCTCGGCACGTAAAAGTTGTAGCCTTCCCTCGCACCACAAAAACCCTGTGATTAACCAGCCGAGAGGGTCTAAGGCTACAAATCAAGTAGCGAAAACTAATCTATTTGCTTGATTATTTGCATGATTGATTAACTGTTAATAGACCATGAGAACCCGAGGAGATAAACGGCTACGTATGACCACTCACCCGTTGAACGGACAGCACTGTCGACCCAGCATCAGCCATCTTAAAAACACACACGCACATACAAAGAAATTGGGGTTTAAGCATGCTAACAAAACCAAAAAAACTGAACATGGGAACATGCAAGAAAAATGAGGACGACGGAGTTGACAAATGGCACAGACTTTGCATCATACAATGTTCATGTTGTACATATAATGCATGTGCATGTATGAAGATGTGATTACACACATCACACCTTAAATGCAGCGTTATTGTTATCATACATACACTGTGCAATTACAAACACAACAACCTCCAAAACTGCCAGAAATAATTTGTGAATAAAAACGTCTCATCCGTTAGCCTCAACAGTCGTAACTCTAAACCAGTACTTGTCTCTCAAGATTCAAAAGTCTTGTACAAAATACTTGTGAATTTTATTAAGGATAAAACAGGACAACATTCCTCGATGTTGTACGGTAGGTGAAAAGATGCCCCTTATCAACAACACAGTTATTCGTGACAAAACATTTCATTAACTTATCAATGAACATTTGTGTTTATCAAATACCAGTATTTACATTAACCCTATTAAACAGTCTTAAACCCTCCAAAGGTGAAAAATTGAGGATGGTTAGAATTCATCCGACTATTCATTGCCACTGCAATCCAGTTGTACAAATATTAAAACATGCAGCATTTGAAGGGCTAATTGCAAGGCACTGATTTTTAGAAACTGCTGCAGCTTGTGTGACAGGTTAAATGACAGTGCCTCCCACAGCCAACTCACCGACATCCACATTTCCTGGTCCTCCTGTACCAAGCCTTTGCTCTTCACAAACTCATCATATGTTGTGGGACTTGTCGGGTCTCCCGATGACCCACTGCGGTAAGATTGGGAGTCCTCATCTTCCACCGAGTTCTGCCGCTCCAAGGTGGACCTCTCTGGCATGCTCTTGCTGCGGGAGTGCAATGGCTTAGCTGCGACAGGCGGCGGTCTGCGGCGTGAGGTGTCCATCCTCAAGATGGGTCTACTGTTGGCGTGGTCAGCGTATTCAGACAATCCAGGCACAGAGCTATCAAGTTCCTTCTTAAGGTCTCGCTTCCATTTGGGTTCCGAGTACTTTTCAGGGGCGATGGCAGTCAGGTCTATGCCATCTGAGGTGAAGACGTCATCATTGTAGCCAAGACTTGTGCGGAGGTTGTTGTTGAGGCTTCCGCCGCTTGCCCAGGAAGACACGCCACTGCTGGCGTTATCAGGTGACAGACCCTGAACAAATGATGACAGTGACAGTTGAATACAATTGCGGTCAGTAACACTCATGCTTTCTCAGGAGACTGTGTATGTACATTTTGCTAACATACATGCACATGTATCTCAAGGTCAGAAATTGCAAATGGTTGGAAATGACAGAAAACGAATGGATGGATAGTCCAGCTATTCTCATTACATCTGTCACTGTTCATCAAAAGAGAAGATCTTGGTGGAATTCCAAGGATTTAACAAGTGTTGATTATCTTTAACAAAAATGCACAACATCACAACAACGAAAACTACTGTGCAATAAACGGGGATTCCGACCATTTCCCCTGGTTTCCAGACTGTTCCTCATAACATGCAGTGTACAAGTCCCAATATTACGACACAGGGATATCAAACATTCTCCTTGTGAATCCCAAGATACACAAGTGAAGATGTACTTCCCTCTTCTCCCTCCTCAAGAGGAGTCAAGACTTGGCCAGTCTTGAGGCGTGAAATAATCAGTCATAGTTAAAAGTACTTTGTTGTTACAGTCATCAATCAAAGGATTAGTGGCATAATTGGAGTTGACCTGTGTCATATCACTACCAGTAGCTGATGAGACGGGTGGTGAGGATTGATATTATGATACGTGTACATCTACAATACCTCCAGAGATACCGTAATTAAGAGTCTAAAAATACCAAAAGTGCATTACACTGCATGATCACAGATATAAAATTAAAAAAAAAAAAAAAAAAGAATACAGATTTTCATGTTATTCCTTTATTCCCCATTTTGCTTTTGGCATTGTACATGTAGGGTATTTGTTAGAGGGTGTGCAGGTATAGGCGTTTGTATGGTACGATGTTAGTGGATGTTCTGGGGGTGGGGGAGGTTAACCCTTCCCCCTCACGATGACTTTGCCTCTTCAACAAAAACAGCTGCAACAAGTTCAGTCCAAATTTAGCATTGTCAAATTCCTGCAAGGGGCAAACAAGGTCAAGGTCGTCACTCGGATCAACTCAACTCTACAGGGTCTGTCAAATGTTTCTCAAGGGTCAGTTTGTTTCATATAGATCTGGATCTCTATCGGTGATGCCAACACTGGTTCGCACCATCCATAAGGCGGGTTCTGGTGTAAGCGAACCAACGTCGGATCACTGATCACTATCTGGATCCGTGCAAATCAAACGGGCTTACAGTGAGCTCCCTTGCATTACAGCAAGAATCAGCTTCTGATTGACTTAAATGATTGATAAATGACTTGCGTGAAAGGATATCCTACCTTGACCAGTGAGGAGGAGCCGTGTATCAAGGGAGCAAATGCATCCAAGTTGAGCTGGGGACCAGTGAAGGTGTCCAGCTGGTTGGCAGTCCGGCCCAGCCAGAATATCGTGATGCACACCTGAACAGTGTGAAATTCAAATCATGTAAACTTGCGTCTTAAACCCTAAGAAGCCCAATCAGGATTTGCAAAATTCCAGACGCACTCCAATTTTACTCCACCATGGCCATGAATTATGTACATGTACATAAATTGTTTTAAGACTTGCTAACAAACACGTACTCTGCAGGATTTCAACCTTGCTACCTTACTCAAACATGTTATACAAGTTTGTAAGTAAACGGACTCCAGGGTCCCTTGCCACAATCTAACTGCTTCTACCATGATTCATGGTGTACGGTTTACGGTTTACGTGTCTTATTGCAGCTAAAAAGCCCACGTTGTACTGTAAGGCTTCATCATACAAATTTGGAAAAAAAAAGATGTGATTCATTGCAAATAGAAGAAAAATGGGTAACTTAAGAGCAATGGATGACTCTCCAGGGCAACAGTCATCCACATGGGCCTATTTTCGTCCAGAGGCCAAGACCAAATGCCACCTGACAAACACCCCCAGAGCAGCTGACACCCCTGTCAACACAACGCTGTGTGATGCCAGCCTCCCAGTAGTGCCTCTACAGTCATAACAAGATTCTTAACAGAGGCTGACCCAGGCTCAGTCCCTGAGGTTGAGAGAGACAGATGGTCCACTTCCGTAATGTCAACAACAGTCCACTTGTACTGTTTAGTCACTTTTTCCGGTAACAGAGTCCAGGAAATTGTAGCCACATTCCAAGGGAAATGCAGCACAAAATTCTCTCAAGGTGATTTCACAGAACTACCAGGATGTGTACCTATACCAGTACTTTGGGCAGAAAGATGCTTGGCCAAAGAGAGCTCTGATCATCCATGCTCTGATTAATAGCTGAAACAGCTTTCATATCAGACTGTTCCATTTCTAAATTACTGGTACATTGCCTATCTTCAAATAAATCATTTAGAGAAACTGACTTACAGCTTATCTGTAAATAATGATGTGTAAATGACAAAGAAATGGATGGAAGTGGGATTTGAACAAGGTAGAATTTACAGTGCCTGTGACAGGTTCTGTGCTGATTTGATTTAGCGTACCGATGTGTACGTAACATCCAGAATGATCTCTTCCTGAGCTGGCATGTTAAGATTCAAGTCCTTGCCTTCTGTGAGGTTTTCCACTTAATATCTAGGCATATCTTACATGCATGTACAGTATCCCTCTGATTAACGCACGCTTTTTCGGTTTCTCCCACCATAAAATAAGTTCCTTTTGAAACTTTTGAAATGAATAGCAAGAAACAGTGATGGTAAAACTCACACTTTTCAATCGGCGTTCTTCCTCTTTTCTCCTATCCTGTACCGACAAACTGGAGAGGGAAATGCACAAAACAGCCAACAGTTTAAATGGAGCTCTGCACACCTATGTTGACAGCACTTACATGTAGTTCATGCATGGTACACATGTACATGTATGCACCGGTACATACCGGTATTTCACATGCACACTGTACATGTAAATTAAAGTCTAGTATCATGAGTGGGACATTTTTTAAATGTACATTTTGACACCAAATACAAAACAACTGGGAATTCATAAAAAAACAAGGGCATTCCAAACTGAAAAATAATGCGAAATCTGTTCCTGCACTAAAATTTTACACACCATCCCATCTGGCCAATTCTACACATGTACAGTGTATCTTTACATACATTTACACACACATACATGTACATGTACCAGTATGGCTACGAGGCGCAATGGTAGTCCACAAGGGCCTGATTGTGTGTACATGTACACTGTACATGTACTGGTATTGGGTACACATGCAATGTCACTGCTGAGCATGTACATGTATGTCAACACTATGTACCTTAACCCTGCACAGCTAAGCCTCTTTCACTGTCCATTTCACCGCCACGTTGTGTCATAAATCATGTGAAAAATACTGACACGCATGACTTGCCAACTTTATGTATACACCAAAACAAGAGAGGGCCTGTTGTATATTATCATTTGAAACATGATCACATTCTTGGGACAAGCCTTCCTGTAGTCCCAGACTAGATTTCTCAACCACAACAGAGGCGGCCATTTATTGAGTAACCCCAAGCACGTTCCTGGGTGAGTTCCCTACTTCAAAATTAGAACAATTTCCCACTTTACAAGGGGGAAGAAAATGGCCCCCCTGGGACACTTCTCCAGCCAATTTGTCAATGAGGTGGTAAACCACAAATGAGACAGGACTGAGAGACCATCATGTTAAATATTGCATAGTTCCCCCCACAGGACAGGCAAACCTCAAAGGAGCGCTGCTGTCAATACAACTTGAGGACAACAACAATTCTGTAAAATGTGCAATGTACAGGTACCAAAAACATGCAATAAGAACAAACTTCACCTTGCTGTCTCAACTCTAGTACATATACAGTATTTAACAGGTAGGCTTATAAATTCCAATGGATTCTAGTTCTTGTAATATTTGTGGGGTGGGGATCTGTTGGAGGTTCTTGAATAAAGTGTTCACAATTCAGACAGCACCTCACAGGAATAGTGGAGATTCACTGCACCACCCAAGAAATTTACTAACTACATTTTTGGACAATGCACATGTACCGGTACATGTAGGTATGAATGTACCAGTACTGTACTTTGTAACAATCAGAACAAACTTCACCTTGCTGCCCCTGGAACACTAACATGTAACGGCATGATTACTTAGAACTTGGAAAAAACTTGGTTTAGCTTCTCAAACATTGAAATAGTGGCAGCTGCAAACCATTACTGGAGGAATGCCAGTCCATGTACATGTATCAGTACCGTACATAAACTGATTGTAAGAGTGCTATACATTTTAACATTTCAATAGCAGAAAAGCATTTTTAATAAGTAAAATTCAAAACAGGAAATCCCAGTGTGACGGATTTTTGGCGAATCTTCCAGAGAAACATGTACATGTACCGGTAGTAGTTACTGTTAGACATTTATTGGTGATTAATAAACAAAACAGAAAATATGTGCAAGTTTTAAAATGCAAGCATACTGGTACACTGAATCAGGGTCTACAAAATGTGCACAAGTACAGTAGGCCTACATGTACATGTACCGGTATGTCTATCTAAGGTGCAATTATTACTTAAAAACTCATCTCAAAACCCTTGGTGGTTGGGGTACTGCATTATACATGAAAATGAACCCTTCAAGCCAGCTTGCTCTTGCCAAATACATGTACAGACAGACACTGAACATATCGTGCATCAAACCGTTTCTAGCAAACCTACCCTCTGTGTACTCATTATCTATCCGTAAGGCAAGGCACAGGCACAGGTACCGGTACATACAGTACTAATATAGGCAAAGTGTGGCTCTCGAGGACAAACCAACATGTTACAATGTAGTTGGTATTGGTACCGCACCTTGCTACCGGTAGTTTGATTTCATTTCATGGGTCAGTAATAAAGTCCTACGCTGAATAGTTTTGATAGCATGGCATAAAAGACATACTGGTACACTGTACATGTAGGTACCGGGTGTGTTTCAAGAGACAATAGACAATGCAACCATGTGATAGCGAGAGGTTGCATCATAACATGATCATGGAATAAAAATAGAACTGGCTGAGAAAAGAGTACCAGACATATCCCCTCCCCTTTACAGTTTTTTTGTAAATGATACTGTAGTCATTAGTAGTCGCCTGCCAAACAATTCCCCTGAACTGAAGACTATTGAGACATGCACCTAGACCGTTAATTTACATGTACCTGGCTCTGCTGGACAAGTCTTGTAGATCCCCTGGATGGAACAACTGTGCAGCCTTCAGTCCCAGATCCTCACACGCCCCAAGAAACACATTCAAATTATCCTACACAGATTGTACAAAAGTTAAACTGTTATAACAGGGTGGGCAAACATGTATGCAATGCTTAAATGAGATGAGGCACAGTTGCGAAGTACTAACATCTACAAAACTCATACTTTTCAGGGGTCACATTTGAGCAGAGATCTATTCCCTTATCTCACTTCACCATCAGTCCACATATCGACAATTAAATTCTAATGCATCATCCAGTAGCAATGTCATCCATTCAAGTACCCTACCCAATGTACATGTACATGTACATGTATGCTGATGAGATTTTTATCAGATAAAACAAAGTGCTGCCATGGAAAGTGCACAATATGCTTCAAGGACCACAGGGTACTACTGTACCTGTACAAGGGGCCAATTTCATAGAGCTGCTTAAGCACCAAATTTGCTTAAGCGCAAAAAACCTTACTTGATAAATTAGGTAGCCAGCCAAAACTCCATGTAATGTACATGTACATGTATATTGCTTTGGGATCGTACCGGTATTTAGCTGTCTTTTGGTTAGCATGACAATCAGATAGAGTTTGAGCTGGTAACCTTTGTTTTTTAAGCAAGGTGTTTTCATGCTTAAGCAAATTTTGTGCTTAGGCAGCTCTATGAAAATGGCCCCAGCTGGACTGTTCAATGTTACTTCCTGCCAGTAGCTCTAAGCATAGAGCAAGGATGCTCTAAGGTATGCTTTCACAAACCAAAAACTGGACATCAATGCAAGTACCGGTAACACGAATTCCTAAATGTTAATAATATACCGGTACCGTACAATTTACCCACACTTAAAAAAGGTACAATTTATGATCAGCAAAGAGCAACCAACATTGATAGACATACATGTAAATGCTGGTAAAATTAACAAGTGTGAACACAAACACCGCTGATACAAAGAGACCACAGCTGTGAGTACATGGGCACTGACACAGGACAGAAGCAGCTGGGGTCCATCATGTTCAGAGGGTCTGTTGCCAGACAAAATACCATGGCAAGGATTGTAAGCTACATGTACAGTACAGTACCAGTGGGCTTATCACTGACGATGATGTAATGTGGAATGCCAGCCAAAATCATGCCTACATGCAGAAAGAAACCTTTAACAAATGACTGAAATGTGGCCACCACTGCTCCATCTCAAGGACAATCCATTTAACACAGCTTGGCTACCATTATTTCATTCAGGGAGTCTCAGGGATGGGTCATTATTATTTAATGGCATCAAACAACCAATGACCTTCCTCCAGTTTGTCCAAAACAAAGTACAGTACATACATGTACATGTACGGGTAGCCTCTATTGGTACATTCCCAGATCATATACAGCTATATGTACATGTACAATGTACACATATGGTTGGCAGTACATGTACATGTATTCAGAATCCTGCCACAAGCAGTACCAATACTGGTAACCTGTTCAAGGAACTTCATGTACATGTACATGTACATGTGTACATGTGAGAGTACCCGTACATCAATTCTTTAGGGCCAAAGAAAGATCACTTGTACACAATAAGAAATTGGTCCCAATCAGCAGGTACATGTACCATACCCTGGTAGGGTGAGGAATCATTTTTACTTGGAGCATGACTTGGACAAATATCCAAAAGTCTTTCAGGTACAGTACATGTACATCTAACTTGTGGCTGATGGCCAAAACCGAAAGAGGAACATGACATTTTTACGATTTCTAAAGCTGTCTTTAATAATCTCCTTAACTGCATCATTACAAATCAGGGACCTCATAAATACAATTTGTCGGGTAATTACAGGAAAAGTAATGTTGTGATTGACCCCATGGGGCCTGACCACACCCCTTCCTCTTAACTCCTTTACAGATGACCTCTCTTCTGCTGGAATGTTGTTTATGATTATTGCTCAAAGTTCATGACTCTTTGCAGGGGCAATGTCACTGTGCGAAAAACCCTAGCTCCAAGTCTTGATAGTACATGTACATGTACAATAGAAACCAGTCTGACAGGCATTTACCCGGTACCTTCAGGGGTGTGAGTGGCCACTTAAAATTAAAGCTGAAACAGCTAGCAAAAAGCTGAAATGTAAGAAGTCCCCATACGCTTGTACACAGTAGGTGTACATGTACAAAAAAGCTAAAATTCAGGTTCAACGTCTAAACTACCGGTTAAAAAGCTAAAATCAGCCAAAAAGCAAAATTTTCACACCTCTATACATTGTACATGTACACAGTAAAAATTGGCATTGTACATATTTTTATAGATCCTGTATTTTAACCGTTTTTGCAGCATGGTAACATTTGGAGAGCCACTCGATTGTGATTAAGTTTGCATTTGGTAATCCATCAAGGCTGTTGCCATTGCAGTTGTGTATTGTCTCATATGTTCTCTATTTGTTTATGCCTTGAGAAATAAGAAATGACATAAAATGAAATGAAAAATGTACCATGTACTAGTAGTACTTCATGTTCACTGTTCTTTGTGCATTGAGGATTAAAATGAATAAAGCTCCAAATGAATGTATGACATTCACA
Organism: Acanthaster planci; assembly: GCF_054643075.1. NCBI lineage: Eukaryota > Metazoa > Echinodermata > Asteroidea > Valvatida > Acanthasteridae > Acanthaster > Acanthaster planci. The sequence continues at coordinate 13,581,253 of NC_141778.1, forward strand.
CTACATGTACCGGTACATGTACAATGTACATGCAAACAATAAAGAGTGGAGTATTATTTAAATTGGAGGATTTAGACCTTTAACACAAGGATAATACGGTATTTCAGATGTCAATGGAGAAGTTAACAGCTTGGTGGCTCATGCCATCGAGATTTGACTCCATTTCAATCTCTGTGATATTCTGGCAGAATCATGGCTTTTACAGTTACTGCCTGGTGTGTACATGTACATAGAGCAAAACTACATGTACGGCAGTCAAAGTAATGAATGGAGCTTAGCCACCCAAGTATTCATGTCTGCTGCCTGTTTATTTGTTTTGGGTGCTCCTTTATTCGACACCCAGTACATGTACATTTTTGTATCCCTGTTACCATTTTAGGCATCTCTTACTCCACAAGTCCAGCCTCAAGATCAAACACCTGTGACAGGGTTGGACCCTGTTTCTGTTCAGCTGACCTTTTGTGACCTGGGTATTGATACAGGAGGTCCAAATTACAGGTGGTAGGCCTACATTCTACAATTTTTTTAAATATCCAACAGACATGTACATGTACTATGCATGAGAACTCTGCTGGTAGTCTGTTCTCTAAGTACATGTACAAACATATTTATGTACATACCAGTATAGGACCTATGCACTGTACAGCATGTGTACAGGCCCTACATGTACATGTAACATATACACATTTTTACTGGCATTTAAACGCTGCACACATACAGTGTACATGTAGGCTCCACAAAACTGTGTTCTGGTACCGGTATACATACCAGGTACATACATGTATGTACATGTATAATGATATATTCAAATCACACACACACAGTAATACCACAGAGACATTGTCTTTTGCACTTACCGGTACATGTACATGTACACACCCTGTACATGTACCGGGTACAGTAGCACAAATGGAACTTGATCTCTTGCAAATTATGTACCGGTATAGCCTACCGGTCCATGTAGAAAGCTAGTGTGATGAAGTTTCATTTGTACGCTATTTAATTTATTATACATACTCGTACATGTATCTTACAAACAATGTAAACAATTTTCCATGCCCTATGGAAATGTTCATCAATTGTTATAAAATAATGTGCCAGGGGTATGCCACCCACACGACTATAGAAGCTTTCCAAACAGCGGTATTACATGTACCTGGTACATTTACAAACAATGTCCGAGTTTGTCAAACAATCATCGCCACAGTCATATTTTACCAGTATTTCAAATGCTGTATTACAAATTACATCTTGTAAGATGCTCATGCGCATGCACGCATAATATTGGGTAATTTTACAAGGATGTGACACATTTTATGCAGATGAAACCGAGTCCTAAGCTTGAATGAAATACTGTCTTGAGAAAAGAATCACATATGTTTACAATGTACAAATTCACAAGGTTTGTACATACACGTACACATATACATGTACACATGTAGGCTACATGTTCATGTACATGTGTACATGTACAATACAGGTACATGTATACACTCTATCACTGCACACTCCAACATGTACATGTACAATGCTGCCCTCTTAACAAAGTCCCCTCCCTCCCCCATGTACTAATTCCAGCTCACCTAAATTCCACACATGCAGCTTTAAAGTTTAAAGCTGTTGGCATTTTCAAGGACCCTGGTATTTTGCACAATGAAAAACTGCAATCATGCCACATGTATAATATGAGTGATGTTAAAGAATGCCCAAAGAAGAAAAGAATCCTATTAATGGCCAAAACAAAATGATGCCACTAGAAATGTTTATGACATCATGAAAGCTCACCTGACATTACTAGCTCATAACCAACAAAGACTAACTCCAATTATGGTCATGTCTAGCAACACAGGCAGGCAGCGCCCCAAAATAACGACTCCACATCAAACTAACAAGTGCCATATATCATACAGACAGACAGGGCTTTTTCTGGTGGATCATAAATCATTCCAGGCAGCTTCAAATTCATCTGGAGCTCTGAACCCAGACCAAACTCCTGTACTTTGATCCAGCAGTCCAAAGCTGTGCAATGAACTGGACCATGGCATCAGCCACTGCTGTTTCACAGATCAAAATTCCCAGTGTAAGATGTAGGGTAATCTGGTGCCATTAGAAACACACTCCGACATACTTAAATGGTAACATATTGTTCCAGCTCAAGCCAGCCAAGGTTTCTAAAGCAGAAGCTTTGCTGTACAGTGTACATGTACGTATATTGAGGAAAATACAGTGATTTGAATGCCATGCTTCTGTATACATGTACATCAAATACCAGTGCATGAGCGATGCATTTACATGTACCTTAATGCATCAAGAAATTGTGGATAGACTTGTGTGGATTTGTACATCAATTACACAATGTACATGTACATTTTTTATGTACACACTTTATTTCAGGACATTACATTAATCCTAACTGCAATAACGGTTCATTATGAAGCAAGACTGCATTAAGTCTACATGTACCATGGCTTTCTCCATGCATACATGTACTAGTACCTCACATGTACATGTAAAATTAACATTCATTGTGTATACTGTACCAAAGGCTTGGCTTCAGGATTTACATTTGTATAGGGGTTTGTTCATTTACCCTACTACATTATACAGTGTATTTGACCATGGTCTCCTTTAGGCTTTATGAGGCAGAGTTAATTTAGAATTAGGATGCCATATCACAGTCAGTCTGGATTCCATTCAGTCAATCTTAATAATCTCCAGTCTGACTAGTCTCAGGGGATTAGTACAGGTACATGTACCTGTGTTGAACTTGATGCACTGCTGATGTTGTCTGATGAGTTACTCAGTGGACTGGCAACATTTAACTGTACATTTCAGATCAAAACAAACAAGTTGCCGGTACAACTGTACATGTAAGATCATACCGGTATATGTACTCATACCGGTATGCATCAAAGATATGAAGGCTCCAGCTATCAATACATGTACTGTGTACATGTACACATGTACTTGGCACATATAACATGCACTTCATGTAAAAGATATATGTAATTTTTAATTCACCAATACAAAAATTTAACTTAAATGGGAAAACTTGCAGGTATGATAAATTTTCAAATGGTAGATGTCATCATCTCTTTGAATTACAGTAGGTGAAAAGCACTAGCATGGGTTTAAATGAGACAATTACATACGATTATTTCTAAAAGCAGGTTTTTTGTTTGAAAGTGAAAAAAGAACTCCAAACATGTGTACAGCTGTGCTGTGCATGTACACTTGTGTATACATGTATGTTGCATGTACATGTACATGTATGTAGACAGTCTGACACTCCAACACATCAGATGCACTTGTGCTTATTTTGTATGGTATGTGCCGCATTACAGGGTACATTTTTATCACAAGATTAATAGCTTCAATCAACTTTATTTCAGTTCCATACAAGTATGTCAAGACATATTTGTTGCAGCACTGCAAACTATGAATCAACTTCAACAGCACCTGGCAAACTTAAGACTTTCCAGAGAAATTAAAATGCCACTTCCCAAACTGACAAACAGTTTGAACAGTTCAAAGAATTACGGGGGGAATTGATCAATAAATTGTCTCCAAGTAACTGTCATTTATGAGTCAGAAGAATTGTCAGTACAATAACTCCATAAATTGTCTAGTTACATGTATCCCATTTAAGGTTAAATCTCATATCTCTCAAACATACCGGTATTCCCAAGCCAGAGATGTTTCTGGCTCTTTCTTCTGAAACAGCACAAATTCCCTTTACTTTCAATGAGGCATGTTTAACCAATGTTCAGCCTAAATGTATGACACTTCTGAGTGCCAATAATCAAAGCACATACATGTACATGTAACTTAGTTTTTAGAGAGGTGATTATTCCTCTCCCAGTGGAGTCCAAACTGATGGCTTCACCCTCCTAGTCCTAACATGTCGTGACACTAATCCACTCACACACAAACTGTCAAGAGCAAACTTTTCTCCATAAAACACTACAACAGTACAATACATGTGCAGGGCAGTGCCACTCAGTTCAGAAAGCCATCTGAGCTGTTGGTGCAGCCCAAAGACACATTAAAAACAAATCAGGGGTCACAGAGGTCAAATAATCTGTGGTCAAGTCCACACCAGACACAGTTTGGATAGCTTTTGCCTAATGAGAAACAGGTGTTAACCACAGTTCATAGCCTGTGGGATTGTCTGAGAGTGTGAAATCAGTTTAATTGTATAAACACGTTCTACCACGGAGAAAGTAGGGCATTAATTCAAAGCCCATTGTACAACTTTTCCATAAAACGTACATGTACAATGTACAATTGTAGCATGCATAGAACATACTAGTAGCAGCCTGTCACTGTCAGTGCAGAAATGTACATGTACATAAAAAACAAGGACCATCAAATTCAAAGGGTGGGTGTTATACCATGAAGGAATATGGTTATACCCTATGCCAAAATGAACCCACTGCAGATGAATGTTCCTGTTATCCATTAAAATAAGAAAACAGAAGTTCCATCAAAAAAGAACCAGCAATATTTGAGCCATGATAAAGATGCCACAACTTTAATGTCACTGGATGGTGAACAAGTGCACTTCATATCGTCCACACAGTGCACGATTCACAGAAATTCCACTTTTGAAAGAAAAATTGCTGCATCATGTGGTTGAGTCTTGGAGCCCTGTCCTACAGGTACGTGTATATAATGGGATGCGGTCAATTTAGAGTCAGGATGCCACAATCAATCAGTCTTGTTCCCTGTGTTGATTATTCAGTCAAAATGATGTCTCAAGTCTCCAGAGGTTGGTTCCTGTGCTGAAGCACTGATGTTGTCTAATGAGTTACCGTAATGTTCAAACTAGAATTTGTAAAGGGTTTTAAACGGTGAATTTCAGAATACCACTTTTAAACAAAATTAATACCCATGTTACATGCATTTAGCTATTTAAACCATCTGCGCAAGAACATGTGTGCATTATTGATACATGTACCTTAAACCTAAATTAATAAGTATACATGTACACATACGTACATTGTAAGTGCCTGGAACAGCTCAGTTTTGGCACCTGTACATGTACCATACACCAAAGCATGCACAAGCAATGATGTAAATTGTTCAACATGTATCCCGTATATGTACATGTACTAGTACATGTATGTATTCATGCACAACTAATAATATGACTTTACTTTGTATTAGAACTTCACAGGAAATTCAAGGTGAAACTTTTCAATAATCCATGTACTGTAATCATGAGCAAAAAGCACACTGTGGAAAAGTGTCAGTCATGACTCACATAACATCCACAGACTTCAATACAATTGAATAAGCTACCGGTGTTCAAATACTATGAACAACGATGTTCCATGGGAGAGCTTCGATGTACAATAATAAGAATAATTTTAAATGAACCGCTTCTGTATTGCACATACATGTATCACAATTTCATAAAAGTCTCTATGCGCTAGACGAGCAAAAGGACAGTGAGGAATACACAAAAGAGAAAATACTATTGTAGGAGTAATGGAAATGACACAGTAGGGAAATAAATTCCAAACATCACTTACATGTACATGTAGGAAACCAGTACATTTTTCAGACCCACTTTCACCGATTTTTTTAAGCTACATGTACCAGGTAACTCATTCCACTGCTCTGCTGCTGCTACAGCAAAGGATTACTCTCCTTAAAATTGCATGTTACATGTACAGTACATGTACATGAGGGAGACATCAAGAGCAATTTGGATTGTGAGCGTAAATTTTGTCTGGGGTGATATGCACCGGTATGCATGTACATGTACACATGTATACAATACATGCATGTACGGTACCATGCATTTGCCTCATATTGTAAAACAGGGATTATACTGTACATGTACATACATGTACATGTACATTGCAGGCAGTAACTGCAATCAAACAATTTGTTTCTCGGGAATTCTGATGGTGGTTTTAGTTGACAAGTGTTATTAAAAATAAATTTCAATAACATTTAAAAAGATCAAAGCTACATGTACAGTACATACATGTATATCGGTACATCTCCATCCACAAAATACATGTAACTCTTGCCTTGGTTCAATGCACAATGTGTAAAGATACCTGTGAATCAAATATGACAGTACCAGTATCTTTATACACTTGTATAAGAGTACTGCTTGACTGGGCATTTCATTTTTGGCTGCAGTGCAACACCTGAATTTTGCAACTATCAACAAAAGCTCCAATCTGGGTGCAGTCGTGTGATATTCCAGCTGCTTATGTTTGCGTATTGGAAAGTCACTCATCCAAACGCTGAATAAATATCGGCCGTTTGTTGGAATGCTGGTTCTATGAGTACAACTTTCTGAAGCGGAATGTTTTCTTTCCCAGCACAAACAGAACTGCAGCAGTTTGCAGTGAGTAAACACTTTTTTAATGAAAAATAGTTTTGACAGAAATTTCACATGAAAATGTATACGTATAGATACATGTTTACATACATGTAGCTAGTAAGTTTCTGCGTCACATGTACCGGTATGACACCTGTATGTATTAAAGGACCTGGGAAATTTTGCATTCTACATACATACCAGTGCATGCACATGTGGTGCAATGTAACCATATTTTGCAAATATTTACTACAAAATTTATTTCATTTGCAAATGTTTCACTTTCAAAATGCATACACGTACTGGCAAGTTTGGAACCATTTTTATTTCCACTTATCCCAGTCAGGAAAAAGTTGACAACTGATTGAGGGCAACACAGCTGCATACATTGTCACTTGTATCATTCTATGGTACTTTCCAGTTTCATATGGTTAGCATATGAGTTGACTGATCAGAACGTAAGTTGGTCAGTGTACAAGTTGGCAGACATACAGTGTAAGAGTTGATCAGTTTCTGATTTTTAATGAGTAAATTTATCCTAAACTGTACTTTGTCTAAATCCTTATCCTACGGCATGAATATGAAGTTATATTGACAATATACTTGTATTTTTAGCAAGAGACCTGGAAAAGATTTTTCACTGTAAAAGTCCCCTCCCCCCAAAAATCACTGCATTGTAGAAGTTTGTATAGGCCTACACTACGTTCTGTGCTGGTCATGCTTGTTAATTAGGATTCAAGAAATACAATTAAGAACCAGTTCACAGTCAAATACCCACTGCCTCACTTTTGAAGGTCAATATACCGATTTTTTGTGATTTATTCTACATGTAGTACACCTACAGATCTGTAACAACAGAACTTTGAATTTAAAATTAAAAGAATGCAAAACTTGTGGAGCTTCTTTGTCTCAAGAGTGAACGTTAATCAACCTTGTTTAGTTGCAGCCGACTCATACTTGGTGTGAAAGCGAATGTGAAATTGTGACCTCAGATCAAATTCTTGTGCTGCTACCCGTAGCCCCACGAGTGTGGCAAGGATTTGCCTTGCTGCAAGGTGAGTCTCCAGGCCACACTCAGGGGATATCATGCTGCAATTCATACATGTGAGAGCTAAACACAATGCAACTCAAGTCATGTTACTGAAAATGTTTAGTGATGTTGAATTTGCTTCACTTTCCAAATTGTTTGAAGCAAGAACTAGCCTGTACGTAGTTAGGTGTGGAAACAAAATCGGGATTTTACATTTCATTTTCAGCCTGAATCTGATTGTTCTGGGCAAGAAACAATTGCTGAAGAGTCTAGTTATGGCATACAGTTTCTTTAGTTAATGTCTCCAAATTTTAAATCTGAATCATACAGGGCAGCGCGGACATCCAAGACCGAGTTTCACAAAATTGCGGGTAGCAACCACACCACACCGATGAAAACAACTGCAACGAGTGCGCACCTACGTACTGATCAAAGAAAAGATTATGTAACCCGATCTTCAGACTAGCTGGTGCATGTGTACATGTACCTCATCATGGTCGCTATTTTCTCCGGCGCGGTACCAGCCATTTTGCGAGAATCCCGGATGTCCGCACTGCCCCCATACATGTACAAGTACATTTACAGTAGTAGGCAAGGCATTCATCAGGAAACATCACACCAACTTGATGGTTAGATTAGGACACAGCTAGAGCTGAACAAGTAATCTTTATAGCTTATTTGTAAGTGCTAAACAATTTGGTGAGTTCTGCTCCAAGCATGCTGAAGGTCTGATGAGATGCTTCAATATCACTAGATGGGGTTGGGAGACTGTTTCAAGCTTTAGGTGATCCTGAAATGTTCACAATTCTACATACCAATTTCTACAAATAGACCTACATGTATAACTGACAGTGTAACTGTACATCAAGTCAAAGTCTCAAAGGGGCCTTTGACATTCCGTAATTAAAGCATTAAGGCCTAGCCTACTTAGAAAACACTTGAAAAAATGTCACACCAGTCTCATGAGGCTTCTACACAGAGTGTCAAATGATGTCCGTATCTGGAACTCTTTTAGGCCTAAATACACATGACACTGCGACTCACGAGTGGACATGGGTGCCTTCTATCATATATCACGACTGGTCAACGTAATTTCACACGTATGTACACGCGACACAAAAAATCAGCAGAGCAGGCCTAGATCAGCACATTGAAAGTAATTAACAATGCTGTGGACCAAAACACAACTTTTTTGGTGATATACATTGTTATCAGTGTAAAACTGTGCAACTGCAAGCAATGCAGTCGACGAATCTTAAGTGTAGCGTAAGTCCACGACTTAGGCGACGTAACTTGTGGATATCTGCTAAGCGGTGCACAGTGGTAGCCCCACGCGCAGGCCTACCTTTGCACATGCTTCCTCCATGCTCTGCAGCAGACCTTAAAGTCACGCGTTGCTATTGTTCAGCTCAAAAATATCAATTCATCTTTGAAAGTAACCTTCCGTAAAAAGCAATGATACATACCTTAAATCAGGGCTTATCTTTTTTCCAAATTTCCTCCAACTGCCAGTTTGATTTTTTCGAAACTCAAGACTTAACGTTGCTGCCGATTACGATACATGTAAATGCGTGTGTACAGCTAGCTAGCACCGGGAATATGTTATTATCAGAATTACCCGAACGACGTACTTCAAAACGAGCAAGGGTGAATCCAATTCCAAGCGCGTGCTTCGAGAAAAACTTCGTCCTTTCAGTCGTCACGAACGTCACCATCTTTCATATCTCTTTCATATGTGGGCACTTTTTGATAAAAAATGGATCTATTTAAAACAGAGTTGATGAGAATCCGAACTCATTACTGACCGAGACAAATGAGCGAGTCCTTCCAATTAACAATGCGTTCCCCTCTTAAAATAATGAAATGACCCACTCACTTGCCACCATTTGCACATACCATGCATTTTTTCTAAATCATCATCCAATCTGCTTCTGAATTTTTTAATTTGATTACCGGTGTGTACATAAGGTTGACGCATTATTGCGCCCTTAACAATAAAACCGATGGCGCTACGTGTACACGTATGTGTAGTATTTGAATATTAATTCGCCAACGAAGGAAATTGTCACCTCCTCTTCAGTTGCTGGGATTACACTTGAAAAAAAACATTTTATTTTTAGTTGAGAAAAACGTGATCTTCCAATTTCTCTAAAAAACATTTTTTTCCTTTGGATTTGCAAGGGCATCACCAAAGAAAACTTGTAGGCCCTATTTTCTGCTCATTATGGAAAATACAATATCTTTTATTTTGTTCTGTTGGTCAGAACATGGAGAAATAATGGTCAGAATAAAACCACTCCCACAACAGTATGCTTTGTTGCTGTGCAGTACACATTGGTGTATTTGAAATACTTGTTTGTGGTCCAGTCACTCGCAAACTTGGGCTTTCACTGCAACGCTGGGGTATTTCACTCCTTGTAAACAAAAATGCAGCATACCATTTATTAGAATTTAAGGTTAACAAATACTTTGGGAGGCCATGCTCTCTACTTTATTGCAACCTGTTCTGATTCACACACTTAACACTGAGTGGGACTAACTCAACCAAACCAGCCAGCACAGCAGCTGTACCATAACAGAACCTTTACAAATACCTGTTCAAAATGACATGGATGGATTCTACCACAGGGCACAATGCCCATCCATTCACTTAAATTTTACGCACGATGGCGCGAATATTTTCCCACAGAAGAGTAGGTCATTTAACTCTAATCTTTGGGAGATACGCACAAGTAAATGTGACTTCTCAGAGGAGGATTTCAGCTACATTTTCATACATGTCCGTCTTGCTATACCAGACCCCCCCTGTCAATTGGCCCCACCCCTTTTATCTTGTTTTCATGCCTGTCAATAGAGGGCGCTATTTCCCACAACAGACTAGAGCTGTCTACAGGTGCAGCCCACTAATTCAAGTGAAGATTCCTGGCCTGCTTATTAGCATGAAAAGTGCTCCCCCACCATAGTTTCTTTTGAAAGGGAGATTGTTTGGCCAAAAAAATGGTGAAATTGTGTAAATCTTGGCCAGGATCAACTCCATGGTTCTTTGGGCTTCCATCTGAGCGCAGAATGGATAAAAAATACAGTTGAAAAATGGTTCTAAGTGCCCGAGAAAGTAGAAGGATAGCACTTGAAAAATAGCTGCATGAAGACTTTGGAAATATCACTTTTCGGAGAGTGATTTTGTTTTGTGTGAATATTTTAAAATGAAATTGTTTAACCCACAAAAAATTGAAAAGAAATTGAAAGACTGGGGAAAACACAATAATTCAAATTTTGTTTCAGAAACTCCAGGGATGTTGATATGCACATGTTACTGAGACGTGAACAATGCTGAGTTTACACAGTTTCAAACGGACTTGAATTTGTGGACTGCACCCCTATAGAGAGAATAGTGCCAGCTTCAGATTTTGAAAACAAAATGGCTGTCCGTAGAATGTGCAGCTACTGTATTTACCGACACCTATGTTGATCGCAACTCTTTCTATAGCTCTAGCACAACAGACCAGAGCATTTCTTTGCTGCCTGTCACACAAAAATGCAACAGTCCAAAGTTATGTCTTCCAATTGTCATTCTCTCCTTACGAGTAATTTACCAATCATAAGGTGCAATTCCATTGTACTTCAACATTCATGACCATAATGCCATAAGCTTGATGTGCATTTACATGAATGCCATGAAATCCTGACAGGGTTTGTATATGTACATGTAATGATGTACATGTATGGGCTATAAAAATGCAACCTTGACAATAGCTTCACTTGTTGCATCTATCAACCACTTTAGTTATGCATTCCATGGGCCATTTTAAGAGCAGTGAAATGCAACCAACTGCCTACCAAATCCATTCAAAATTTTTCAGTTCTTTTGATGACACTGTCACAACTATGCACCAATTTATCCAGAATTCAATTCACAGACAAACCGGAACAAAGACAGAAGTTAACACTGGGAAAAAAATTCAGCCCACATGAGTCATAACTGACACAGCATCCATGAATTCCTGCTTTTCATGCAATAACTAGGGCCATTACTCAAATAGAGTTTCTACATATACACTGGAGATGCAAAGTTTCCAACAGCTGAATCATGTAAGACCTTTAAGGCCGATACTCAATAGAAAAAACTGTGCCACATTATTAGATGTATTAACAGACCTCAATTCTTACATGGTTCCCATGAACCCTAGCAACCCCAATCCTTCAGCACCTCATTATGTGACTTACAACCTGTACTACACTACCCAGCAACAAAGTGCCTCAACAAATTCAAGTTATAATCTTGTGCCCCAGTTTGATGCCCCTAATCAGCACCGCCAGGATCCGGAAACGATATAACGTCTCCTGTCTATATGACAAAACAAACGTTTTGGCAATGTGGTTATGTCTGTGGTGAAAATTATATTTGGGGCATTTTATAATGAAAAGCACAAAACAGAACTTTTTGAACAGGATTCTTACCACTCCAGCGTAAATTGAACGTGACTGGTTGATTTTCTTGATTAATCCTGGCCTAATTTTCTGCATTAACCTGTAAACAAGCATACCACATCTTTAATTAACCATACACACATTTTGTTGCATACCTCAAGAAAGGCACTCATTTGTGTTACTGTAAATATTGAAATGAAAAATAGCTTTAACTAAACCAGCTTCCATGTGCCTTTCTGTCAGCAGAAGAGGTGCAATGTGAACATCAACCGCCATAAATATGTCGAGGCATTGCCCAAGAGACCTCCCCAGTCAAAATGTAGGAGGAAACAATGTGACCTAGCTGTCACAGCAAGATTAAGGGATCAGAAAGGCTGTTGCCTTGACAACTAGACAATATATGGTTTCTACCATTATGTTTGAATACTCAGAGTGAAATTTTCTTATTTTCTATTCTCTTTTTGCTAATTAATTGGTTGAATCCGATCATATTAAACTTTAAATTCTTATATAGGTTTTTCCAGCTACTTTAAAACTTTGATCTCCTTCAAATGTAAAGATTTGTAAATTCAGAGTCATCTAGCAAAGTCACTTCAATTCGGTGTTTAATTTTGTCATTTGTAATACCATTTCAACTATTGGTCAATCAAGTTTGATTTTGTCTCGTTTACACTGAGCTGTGTTATTCAGAAAACAAATTCATTTGTTGCCACACTATTTAATGATAGCTTTATTCAACTTTTTTTTGTCACACACAACAAGGTATAATGGTTTTATATAACTTTGTACTGTATCTCATTTTCATCTCAGTCTCGTCCATGAGTGATTGGGTGTCTTGTTTCGTTGCATTCATTTTCTTGAAAACCTATCAGACTTAGTTAGGATACAAAAAAGTCTTAATTTAGGGGGTCATGATACATGTATGTTTTTAATGCATTTTATGTTTTAAAAAAAGTCTGCTCAGTCTTTTCATTTGTTTTTAAAAATTGAAGAATGTGATTTTGTTTCATTTGGGGGGGAGGAGCTTGTTGAGTTTGTCAACTTTGTTGTTAATTTATTGTACTTCCACCAAATTATTCTGGAAGGCCTGAAGAAATGCTAAAACACACAAGACTAATGTAGTTTGCTAAAGTTCTAAAGTGATTGACATAAGAAGAATCCTATTTCTGAATGCTGCCATTCAGTGACGGTTTAAACCAGTTTGACCTGTATATATTCTTGACAATGTATAAATGTGCTTACCAAATTTGAAAGTTAAAGGGAAATGATGAATCAGTTTGGAAAAAGTGTATACATGTAAACGTTCTTCAACTAAATTGAAAGTTTGAGTTGGTGAATTTGAATCAGAAATGTTTGGAAATAGGAGGGAAAATCTACCATTATTTGCATCAACATGAAATTTTGGTCTGCACTGTGAGAGTTTCAGCTGGTAAATGTTACTACATACTTTTAGGCAAAATTAAAGACATCTTTTCTTACAACAGCATCAAGATTTTTTTATCTTGAAAAATAGAATTATCTGAGGATGGAAATCACAAAAAGAGGAAAACAAGATTTAGATGTAATATGGACTTACATGCACAGTAGAATGCCATCCGTCATTGATCTGCGGAAATCATCGGATTGAAACTTCTTTCTAGTAACATTCTGCCAAAAATAACAACAATAGCTTCGACAGTAAAACACATATAAACACTAGAACAGTGTGGGATTTGTAGGGTGGGCCCCCACCACATTAAGGGGACAATTTTTATTATTAGAAAAGTCACGATCGAGTTGTGGGGATGAAAAATCGTCCCCATAATGTTTTGGAGCCCCCAAACAACTTTGTTTCAAAAGGACTAAAAAAACTCAAGTTAGGGCTTTGGATTTTTGCATAGGTATTTTTGTGTCTTTTTAAGCAACACTGTTAGTGCAATAAGAAATCTTAAAATCAATCAGGAACAACTTGGCCTGACTCTCCTAAGGCCGCCAAAAATTATACCAGTGTTTTTCCTTCCAAAGAGTTTGATATCACTGGCCAAATAAAACAAACAACAATTCTCCAAAGTTTGCTCAACCAACTGTTCATTATTTGTTTACAGTCTGGCTGAAGCGTTGGTGGTTAATTCCCACACATTCTCCCCATTCCTGAAAGGATTTGTGGACAAAACCTTCCTCGGTAAGGTCTTAAACCATTCAAATCTCTGATCAATGGATCTTGGATTAGTGAGAAATGAAGCTGGGCTAAGGAAATACAAGTAAGCTGCACTTTCTCAAAATTGTCAGAGTGGTTCTTAGGAATAAACGAGGAAATTTCAGCTGAAACGGGTTTTGTGTCGCTGTATCAATGACACTAAAGTTTCTTTCAGAGCAGAAACCGCAGATCATGAAATTGATGTATTCAGCTTCGGTCACAATTCCATAAAATTATACTTAGAATTACATCATGTATTACGTTGTTTACCCTTTTCCCAAAGTTCTGGCAAAGGTGGTTAATGGCTGAATGATTGATTTTCACTCAAAATATTGAACCTTTTTAACCAAAAGTCACGATTCTACTTATACATTGAACATAAGAAGAAATAAAGCATGCCTACTGAGCAATGAACCCTGTCTCATGGTCACAGACACAATTGAGCCACACTTGCTTAATCTGCAAATATTGCTAAATTGAGCGGAATGTTTGAAACATTCCTCTAAATTGTGTCACTGGCAGATGCCCACATTCTTGAAGGTCATCCTGTGCTTGTTCATGCAGCACTGAGTATTCTGAAGGGGGCTACATATTTGAAGTAATATCGCAACATGTTTTAAAAGGAGCAAAACTCTCTCACCATTAAGAAAAATCACAATTACATTTTTGTTCTGTTCTATTCTAATTTTTTCAATCTTAAATTTCATTAGTGTGGGAATGCAAATCTGGCTATAATTCGATAGGTTGATATTAAAGGAGTAAAAGGAATAGTGCACACTATATTCATTGTAATGTACGCACATTATGCATACGTTAACTGCACATGGTAAGCAAAAGTGAAATTCTGCTGAGAGCCTGGACTTTTGAAGTGTAGATCCTACACGTAAAAAAAATAAGCAGACATCACATTCCACATTGAAACGTTCATGTCAGCTATCCATTCTGGCTTTCCCTTGTCAGACATGTACATATCCTCTAACCTCATCTGCGGGCAAAACCATTACACTCACAGCATCTCTTATTAAGATTCAATTCACCCTTTCTCAAAAAAGCTAGGCACCCAAAAGACCTAATCCAGCTAATCTGAATAACCCTCTTATCCTCTTTCAACTGAATTGCTGAAGGCCCAGAGGTAATAACACCCAATACTAAGACCTTCTGCTTAGACAAGCTAGATTTAAATAAAGTCCATCCATCATGCCTGAAAACTAGACTGTTGAAGTTGCCAACATTTTGTTAATATGAGTTAAAAAAGGAAGAAATAGCATGAACAAAACTGAACATTTTTAGTCCACCTGTCATTTGATCTATGACCAACGTTTATTGAAAACTTTGTTCAGTAAAATCTAATAGCGGTACCAACCTACCTACATTTGATACAGAAAGCTATGCTAAATGAAATCTAAACATATGTACATGTAAACTTCCAAATTTGAAGAATAAATACAGTAGTCCAAAACATCAGATGTAGGCTATGTTAATCAACAGCATGGTAAATTCCTTGCCATGTGGCTTGGCGTCAAACTTGAAATGAACCTGTTACCCATATGATTTCTTTTAAAAGGGCTACTTTATTGAAGCATTCCCTTTTCGTTTTATCTCCTACTTTTTTTTCACTAAATAGCCTTGAGAATTGTTATGAGGAAAGACATTCTACTGTGATAGGCCAAATGAAACCTGCACTAGCCTATGCCATCTTCCTCCTAGTCTCCTGTCAAACACTTGGAGACGACTTGATCAGCATGGGACAAACCTTTTGTGCCACAGTTTGTTAAAGAGATTTATATGGATCAAGAAAGAGATGTTAAGTTCTGGGATTTTCTGCCAAGGTTTGGTTCATTTACATGTCCATTCACCTCCAGCAAGTTGGCACAATATGTCACTTTCACTCTGGCATAAAGGGTGTAGAGGTTAAGTAACAACATATTTCTTTACCGTACCTGGAACGGCTGGTAATTAATTTTAAAAAGTGGTCATCAGGCGCATGGACTTTTGTTACAGTCAAATAGGAATGTTGTTTTTCTTTTCTTCTTTTTAATATCTTTGAGATAAAGTATTTCCTTTTGATTTTTCCTAGAAAATGACTGAGTTTGAGAAACTAAGCCTATAGTTCATAACTTATTATCATTAATGAATGTCTTAGACATTGTGATTTATTCTACCGTGCAGATGCTTGAACAATAATGTGAACAATCGAAAGAAGAGAACAGTCATGACCAAGCATATTTTAGGTATTCAGTATGAAACCTCATAAGTCGGTATAACTAAAGCTGCCATAATTAAATAAAAGGAGGAAAGTAAACATATTTGTCTATTTTGTGATTCTTTTTGTTTATTTTCCTAAAGTGGCTACCTGTGTATCTGGCCTTCTCTGATACAAAACTGTTGATAAAGGAAATTGAAAAGTTTAACAACATCAGATCATGCCGGAAAAAATTTCAAATGTGTAAAGATTTAATTGTTAAGGGCAAAACAGACTATTGATTCCCATTTTGCATACACTTGTACGTATGTCCTATTCCTTGATTACATGTCCAGTTTAATAGCAATTTCTACATCAACTTTTGTCATTTCATAGGCTTTTCAAACCTACTAATACCCAGGAAGGTCTCAACAATTTTCAATGACCTTTTTTTTATGACCTCAAAATCCCACAGACACCTTCTGCTAATTTTTAGCCCAACCTGTCAATACAACTCACAAATACTGAAGGTGGTATGACCACGAGCACACCTTCACGAGCACACCTTCACGTACTCATGATTTCATCAGTGTGGTATTTGCTACTTTTACAAAATTCCACAGGTCCTATGTGCCTGAATAGTTACATGTAAGCCTTCAGGTAAACCACTCAGGCATGACTAGACTAGTCCCGACCTTTATCTGGCAGTTAGAAATTTTGAGGCTGTCTGCACTGTGTAATTAAAGAAAAAATTTCAGTGACCTGGAAAAAATCATTTCAAGGAAACTACTGCGTATAATACACACATGCTTATTGCAGAATTGAAGCTATTTTTTACAAATATTCTGAAGGATATTTAGGGAAGGGATACATTACCCCCGAAAAACTTTGGACCTCCTTTTCTGAGATTTAGAAAAGTGGCAATTTTTGGGGGTATAAAATTTCTACCAAATAAGCTATAAGAACTTGAAGGGTTTTTGGACAAAACATGGACAGCATGGAAGCTCTTCATTCTCACTGGAGTATCTGCTCCCAAAAGCAAGCAAATATCGGAGAGTCAAGAAGTTTGTTTTCATCGGTCATTCTAAGGGAGGTGTTATCTGGGCCCCTGTAATTGTCATAGGTATTGATTCTTCTGCCATTCCTGTTCTTCAACTATCGATTTAGAGTGCTTGCTTATTTGCCTACCTAGTGCAATTGGTGACAAGGACATTGGCACATGCAGTAGTTGCTGAAAACTGCTGGATATAGAGTATTTGTTGTGCATTTCACATCTCACATAAATAGATGTAAAAAAGTAGCATTGACAAATCAATTTGGGGAAGTTCGTTTGCAGGACAACCTGACCAGGATCATCAGCAGCAGTTATCAAAGATAAAAAACCCTACCAAAGTGTAAAACGTTTCATGACCACCAAAAATACACGTACATGCTATCTTGAGATGCATAGGCCCTTTGTTTTAACACTTGACCTGAGTACAGTCTAAACTTTGAAATCAATTTGGATCAATTGCATGCCATGTACATGCAGTACACGGTCCATGCTGAAATGCACTGATCCAGTCAAATGTCACCTTCATTGACTACGTACGAGCATTTTTTTTCAGAAGCCAAACCATTCTCATCACAGCATTAAATTCAACATTTTTGAAACCTACACGCATCATAGACTAGCTTCAAAATTTTCTGTAAGTTTTGAAGAAATCCTATTAATTGAACACTTCTTCACAATGAAATGAAAGGGTGACAGAGTATCACCTCATGAGGGCACATTGTCTTTCTTTCCAAAACTGTCAGAAACACTTCCATAAATCTGTCCCTGAATTCTGATGTTCATCGAGAGGTAATAGTCTGGCAGGAAATGGTTGCAACAGCATTTTTTTTCAACTCCAAACAGTTTCATCAAGATAAAGGTGTTTTCTTTTTCACAGGCAGGTCTTCATGTTGACACTATTCTGCTGACAGCAACACAAAAGTCTGCACTTTTTGACATAGCCTTGTCTGGTCCGTCCTAACCTTTCTCCTGTCTATTATGAAGGGAACTGCGGACAATAGCAGGGTAACAATGAGTGTTTACCTCTTCATATATTATCATCACCCTTCCATGGTTGCATGGCTAACGTAGTATGCAGGCCATCTACGTGTACCTGCAGGTATTGCTATAACTTGAAGACTGTTGGACAAATGTTGGGTGGGCATGTACATGTACATATTTCCTTCTTTGGTAGTAAACCAACAGGTGGAATTGGGTACAGATAATAATAGTTTGGGAATTTTGTTCCAAGCACAACAGTATTATGCATCCTGTCTTGTCTTTTGCTTCAGATTCCCAAAAATTCTTTGTATTGTAACAGTTAAAGCCTAAAATGTGTGATGATCCCAATTCTAGAGCAAAAAAAGTTTTAAAAAGGACTTACTCGCTATATGAACAACAGATTTCTTAGACTTTCTTGAAGACCATTTTCTCTAGGGAAGTCTGATTTCACCAAGGTTTACACATATTTCCAACCAAATTCAACCTTGATACTTCATTATCTGTTGCCTATCTTGAGTTGTGGCATGAATCTGCAGTCACTGCAACCACAGGCATGCTCAAAGGCAGTGACTATAATATTCAAGTAAAGTCACCTTGAAGTCTGAAAGAAGAAACACAGGCAAGCACTAATAACACATGTCTTGCAGATATACATAACTTGTTGACCCATTAAAACTGAATAATCTCGAAGAAGAAGACTGCTCACTATGCGTCTGATTGGAGGCACGGTCTCTTAAAAATAATTATCTTCTCTTTTCCCTGGGTCACAATCAAAAACTGAAACTACCAGACCAAAACAATTCACATGCACATGACATTGGCAGAAGGCTGAAGACAGGAAATATGCCCTGCTGGTGAAAATGAAACAGCAATAAATCATATTTTCCTAATCCTTTTAGTCACAAAGAGGAAAAGCCCCTTCTATGTGACCTTGTGAACTCCTGTATTCAATGTAATGGAATTTAGGCAACCTTGAAAATGAAACCACAAGACTATGTAGGGCATATTCAAAGGCCCAAATATGTGGGAACATTCCATATTTTATGTCTAGATATTTACAGACAATAGCTGCATGCGTCTACCTCATTATTAAATTTTACTGGTATAGAAATTTCCAATTCAAATTACCTTTGAGAGAGATTTCAATTGATACTGTGTCCTTGCTAACACTGGTACTGAACTTCCGACACCGTGGATGGATAAGGCCGATTGCAGGTGGTTTACTGTACTTTACGTACATATACCGCGTAGCACTCGTCACAAAACAAACATGAAGAAACATTTCTCCACCCCGTCTACATTATATCTCTCAAAAAGATAACACCTAAGTTTAATTGGACAATTTACAAAGGAGATAACAAGATGGGTTATGTGAGTTCACAAATGAATTCTGATTCCTCCATGGGTACAAAGACTTTGCAAAAACCATTCCATCATTCCAAGTTTTCAGAAGATAGGCTGTTAGCATGGTTAGTATTTTTGCATACCAACCTCGATCCATTTCCGTGCTTCAACCAAGGCATCTTCAAGACTTGTCTGATCTTGATGTCTCAACGAAGCAGACCTCTCCGAATCCGAGTCTCCATCCATCATGTTCCAACTTCCTCAACAAGCACTACTTTCAAATTAATCGTCTTAAGCAGGAGAAACACACAGCATCCAGTCACAAACCATCTACTTGTAAGTTGCAGAGAAATGCACGTTCAATCACCGTATTCGATGTCCCAAGCCAATGTGTACCAAATTCACTTTTTCCACAGGGACAAAATTTGTTGGAATGCGTAACACGCTGTGCGTTATCTCGCCTCACCACTCCACAGGGTTAGTGCATTTCAATCTCTGTATCGCTTACACAGGTGTCCTGCGTGATGTGTTCGAACGTACTGCAACAGGTCTCGACTGCACGGTGCAACTCATGTACCTTTGGCCTTGTTTGGTGGGGGTGCTACTGTGCACCCCTGACGTCACGGCTTATGAGTCATCCCATTGGTGGAAGGGTGACACAAACTTGAGGGGGAGTCGGTGGCATTTTGCGGGGTCTCATTCGTTCGTTGTTGAGGGCGGGCACGAGTACATGCATGAATGCAAATTTGATCGTACGGAATTCAAACTACAAAAACCGCAACCCTCAACAACAACCCTTTCTTTCTAGTAAAAATTTCTGATTTTCATTTTGAATATTAAGGAGAAACACTTTTGCGGTTATATTTCAAAATCACACCACTTTCCAAATTATTTTCCCCAAAAGACCCAAGTTAAGTTGACATCGTATATAAGTTGATTGATCTACGTGCAAATGGGCTTTTTGAAACCTTCTCAAACGTTCACTGGAAAACAAAGATATATAATTACGTTCTGTTCATTATAACAGAACTAACGAACATGTCACTACATGAGACACAATAGTCAACTCTCAACCCAGCTCAACTTAAAAAGAATAACCTAAAGACGCAGTTTAGGCCACGACTTTAAATGTTGCTGATTTAGGTAGGCAGCAGCAAGGTATCACATCATATCGGGTCTTCCTCAAGCGGCCAAGAATGGATCCAGAGGCAAATTTGCAGGGCAGGGGAATTTGTTTTTTAGGGGGGGGCGAAAAATGGAATTTTTGAATACAATCTTTTATGGGGGGCTACATTATGGAACTTTTCACAAGCTTTTTGAAAATTAAAAGAAGGAAAATGACATAAACCTAAATATTCATCTTTCTTTGCTTAAAAAATTTGCTCCTTTTCGAGAGGCCTTTGCCCCCATCCCCCCCCCTCGCAGACCTGCCCTTGCAAGTGGAATCTCAAGATCCATTCAGTGAAAAGAGACTGGAATAGCACGATAAATCGAATCACAAAAACAAAGGACTTATTCCTGGAATTTTACGTCTATCAACGTAGGTACGCAGCGACTCCAATACCTTCTTAGAATCAACGAGTCTCCTTCACGGATCACGGCATGTCATCGGCGTTTGCACATGGCAAAGCCAGGAAACAGTCAGGTGCTATCTTCACTTGATGTGATTTTTCGGACTTCATTTAATACATTGTATCCATTTTGAATATATATAAGTTCTAGAGAGCAGCCAGTTTTCTGGTAGGAGCTTTTGTTCCACAGGGAAACACGTGAGTAGACCTTTTGGTACTATCCGTCCGTAACAAAAGTAGTTACCTGGTTACTGGAAAGATAGAACCTCTATAAACGCATTCAGAATCGAAGCCTTCCGTCAAATCCACGTATTTAAAAGACCTCTTAGACAAACATTTTTCTCTGATTTTCTGTTCAAATAAATATGAAAGCATCCAAATCGAACGCAGTGTAATTTGTCTTCAGAGCTTCACACAAAGATGCGAATTCTGAATGTATATTACGTCATTCGGAGAACAGAGAAAACGAGGGGAATCCTCTTCCTGTGTTCGTAGTGGATAAGCCCTTGTGCATGCCAAACAATGGCTACATGCTTTGATTGACATACAACAAATCGCCTGCGCTCTTTTAACTAAGCCTCATCTCATGCTTGTCTGCTTTGTTTTGCCTGTCCCTTGTCCTAGTCTTAGTCATGGTAGCTTTTCTATCCATAGGTTAGGATGCAACAGTGTCTCGCCTATCCTTGCACCTAAATGTTGCCTGTCATTTTGCTGGAAACCAATTCGCTACGTACATATATGTATTAAGTCTATTACAGTACTGATGTATTTATATATACGCATGCATTTACATTATTTCTATCCATTCGTAAAATATTCCGGTAAGATTGAAATCAATTCTGAACAGCACTACCTGTCCAAATATGCAGTTATGAAGGTCGAAACTCCCTTTATCCCAAAATTTAAATCATACAACACACACAGACAAAATAAAACCAACCAGAAAAACCAAACACACAACATTGTACACGTAGAACAAAATTCAGAATGCAAAACAACATAATGCAGCTTGATCAGTTATAAGCAACTTTATTTCTGTTTCAGTCTTATTAGTACTCCTCTTTCACAAACAGAAAATTCTCACATCAAAATTTGACGACCTTTGCAGTCAAGGCTGATACAGCCAAACCACATTTAAAATTGGACACTTTCAGCTGCTTTTAAACTATCCATCGGCTTATCTAAGCGCCACTGTGCCCAAGCAGAAGCTGTATTAGTGGCATAATTATTATTTCACAGTGGGAAAATACAAAAATTAACGTAATCTTTGCCTCCCAATCCAAGGTTCCACTGGATTAAGCCAAATAAGGATCACAATCAAAATGGAAAAATTTTGGATCACTACACAACCTTCAAGCAAATAAAACTGATGAGCCTGACCAACAGTAGCAAGAGCCCCCTCTGTTGTACACGTTTATTTTCTTGAAGTTGTGATGTAGAGTTTCACTACCGAACACAGCATCCCTCTTCAAACAGCTCTGTAAGTTTGGTTGAAGTGGCCCAAGGAAACTTTCTTGCCCAAAAGTGCACCGCACGAACAAAACGTCTGTCTTAACCTTAACACCCTTGAATTCTCCAACTTGAAAATAATTCCTATCGAGTCTGTATCTCATATTTATCTGCTTCACAGCACAGTTGCAATACAAGTCACATTCACAGTTCATTAGTTTTAAAATTGTGAACCAACAAAGGATTTTCTGAGATTACAAATCTTCAACTTTTTTCCATGGCATGAGGTTTTTACTACAGTAGAAAAGACTGTTCTCTGGAAGACTCACTGTGCTGAGTGTCAGGAAGAGGCATCAAATCACAACTATCTGGAGAGGAAATCAAAGGACAGTACGTCTTGGTGTCAGAGGGATGAAAGATAATTACAGCACAGACACTGTAGCACAACTTGAGGGTAATTGTGCAGTAAACACAATCTGCTGTTTAATTCCTTCAAACCTTTGTACATCTGCATCACTATTTTTCACAAGAAAAAAATGCCGACTAATTCAATGACACAAACAAACCAGCCATTTGCTTAAAAAAGGGGCTATTAAGCTAATTATAAAAAAGATGTCTTTAAGTCAATAACTCTTGCTTAAGAGTTATTAACATGAAGACATCTTTTTTTATAATTGTGTTGGCTTACATATCTAAGAAAACTGTATCATCATTAACGTTTTAAGAGAAAAAGGGGCAGGGGCGAAAGGGAGAGAGTTCACCCACCCCGCAACACTTTTTCCTATATCACTGCATTCACTTGGCACAATGACTGGTCCTGATGTAATAATTTGTGATGACTTATTAATAGACAATATTATTGATGTTGGCTCAGACATCCAAGGAAGTTGTACCATCATTAAGACCAAAGGCCTCTATGGTGGAAACTGCAGATGTTATGGAATAGACATCATCATGGCCAATTACTTATCACACTTGAGAACTTAAGAAGCCAAACTGGATTTGCTTACCTGTTTACAAACACGTAAGGTTTGTTTCAATCCATCTCTAGGATATCTAGAGATAAAAATTAGCAAATGGAAACTGAAATTAACATTAACAAAAAAAAATTTACTGAATGTCTGATTTATATAACAATGATCATGAACGATTCTGATAAAATGCATAATACAGTGAAGTTTCTACAAGGTCAGAGAGTGAACAGGAGTAGAGGTTTAACCTGTTCCAGGGTAGGGCAATTTTGGATGTGGTATGGAAGATTAGTCCGTAGATCAGGTGCAATAAGATTTTTGAGAATTGGATACGAAGTAAAACAATCTTTGTTGCTGAAGCAACAAGTTTTTTGATAAGCAAGGAATATCACCTAAGTTTCATTGTCATGTAAAACTGTAACTTGGCTCAGACATCCAAGGAAGTTGTACCATCATTGAGACCAGAAGCCTCTACGGTGGAAACTGCAGATGTGTTGGAACAAATATCATCATCGCCGACATATTTTAACAATTCAGTATTAACATGACATTCGGGTAATTTAAAACTTGCACAGAAGCAAAATATGAAGAGAAGCTACTTAAACATTGTACAGAAAAAAAAACAAGCTTACCGTTTTGGTTTGTAGGAAAGACTACAGCTGCAGGGAAAGGCAGGAAAACCGAATTAAGATGTAATGGAATAAAACAAGTCAGCTTGAATATTAAAACAAGAAGGTTGGAACTCAGCTAGAAATTGGCTTGCTCAGACTTGGTTTGGCTTAAGAAACAAGCTGTCAGTATCAGCATCTATCGATAAGCTGGGGAAAGAAATCTATCATCATCACAAGCCAGTCATTTCTTTTAACCCTCCTTTAGTTGTAGGAGTGACAGTCAAAAATTCAAGTTACCTCTGGTTGGTAATGTGACCAGTCAAATTCAGTTGTCAGGCAACAGAAGAGTCGGGTGACTCATACACAAAGCTGGCTTATCAAACAACAGTCAAGGCTCAGCTATGTCAACCTGTATCAAGTCACAACCAGTCAATTCTGCTTAATGTAGGTAGGGAACTCTGAACTGTTACAGTCACTTGACTGATTTTGACTTGCAGGATAACTTTTTTCCCCTGAATGCACAGGAGGGCCAACATCGGCTGTTTATCATTCCAGTACACCTGATGTAGTTCACAAGTTCATATCTAAAAATCCTATACCCTGGATGAGCTGCGCCATGCCAAGGTATGTGAGGATGTACAAGCAAATATATGAGCGAACCTTTGCTTATCTGTGAAGAACGTTGAATTCAACTTTTTGAAAAAACATTC
Organism: Acanthaster planci; assembly: GCF_054643075.1. Taxonomy (NCBI): domain Eukaryota; kingdom Metazoa; phylum Echinodermata; class Asteroidea; order Valvatida; family Acanthasteridae; genus Acanthaster; species Acanthaster planci. Next base: position 13,606,103 of record NC_141778.1, read on the forward strand.
AAAACTAAAATATCAACAATTTGTTGCCATCACAATGGACTGACACCCAGTGCTTGAGTGTGCGCTCCTTCTGCACTAGATTTACAGACCTGCACACTTTTTGTTTTCAAAAACTAATGCTGAGCAGAGCCTGAGCACATTCAGTCCATTTGTGTTTTCACAAAATGAAACTTTTCTTAGTTTCCCAACATGACAGGTTTCCATGTACAATTTTCTCCCACAAGTAAATAGATACAGCCACAAACTGTTTCTAACTAAAGAACCTATGAAGTCTAAGAACTGATTTACCTTAAGAGATCAAGCTGAACAATGTGAACGTCTGTGGATTAGGATGTCTGGTGCACCTATGCAGAACAGGTGTAATCAAATTTCAGAGTTAATTACAAGTTTATTTTCAACAGGCAGTTTTCATGCATTTCCTGAGGTAATTGGGTCAAATCAAACACCACCTCAATCTCAAAATCTTTATTTTCAGTATGTTTTCAGTGAAGCAAATACCAGCAACCTCAATCGGACTACAATCGAAGTGGGAGGGTTTAATTCCAAAAGGAAGCAGTTAGGGAGTTGCAGTGAAAGGCTTGTTCAGATTTGATTTGGCTTTGAGCAGCAGCTTTCAATATCGGCATCTATCGATAAGCTGGGGAAAGAAATCTATCATCATCACAAGCCTTAAATGAACCGCATTACATGTACATGCAATGTCAACGACACACACTCTGTCCACTTCAGGATGCACGCTGAAAAGACTCACCTGAATAACTACTTTCCTCAGCTTCAATCCTAAAACAGAAATAATAAAAATGAAAAAGTATCATCTTAGTTTGAAGACTGAACACGAGATGTAGACCTGAATAGAAGACAGGTTGTATTTTCCTTTTCATGGGGGGGGAATCAATGCCATTGCTTAGCAGTTGTGAGGGACACTGTCGTCATGGCCATAGAACATAATGGAACCTACTAACAATATGCAGTAGTGTGCTGTAGGCATGGGGTATTATGTATGGGCCATAGTTAGTTTAAGACCAACTCAGGACACTTACCGCTGATGGTACCCTGGCATGCAGCTCGGGCATTAGTCGCGTCCATTCTCCTGAGCCGGACTTAAACACGTGTTTAAGACCAACCAAGCACATATTTATTCCCGTATTATTATTATCATCATTACTGGGTAAACACTGTTTGACATCAGTGGATGACAGGTTAATAAAATTTCATTTCACATAGTTCACATGAATTATTTCCCACCATAATGTATGATGTACACTAGGAAACAAAAACAAATGATGTCTTCATAATGGTGCATGCCGCTTTCATCATTAGTTAAAATTTCCTGACGTTTTTGGCCAAGACTCTACCCTGATCTTCCCAATTTATCTTCTCTACTGGATGCCAATGACACGTACTCAGCACCTTCAAGGAATACCGAGCCCCATAAATGCAACAGTGACCATGTACAGCCATGGCCCTACCTCTAGAGGTTTAGTGTAAATCAAACACCATCTTACTGGATTTGGCAGGGTCTGGGGTTAATCTATCCTCTCCAAAAATTCACCGTCTCATGGTGGATATTCAAGGATCACACGGGTTAGGGTTGCAATAATCTTTCTATCCTGTAAGGTAGACAAAGAATAAGCTAGAAATGCACCTCTTCCAAATATCAGGTGACCATCTGACTATCTGCAACATATCAGGTGACCATCTGACTATCTGCAACATATCAGGTGACCATCTGACTATCTGCAACATATCAGGTGACCATCTGACTATCTACAATACATCAGGTGACCATCTGACTATCTGCAACATATCAGGTGACCATCTGACTATCTGCAACATCTCAGGTGACTGTCTGACTATCTGCAATATATCAGGTGCCTATCTGACATTTATGTGATCTGATCTTTAAAAAAAATCTATTGAAGTCAAAGAATTCAAAAAATTGTGGGGGATTTAGAGCTGAAGTACATGAATGTTATCGTCTCTTTTATGTAGCTACTGATCCTGTTTGAATCAGCATAGTGAACTATAGATGCTGTAAAATTTGGTTAAAAAAGGCAAGCAGAAAACATTCACTTCTATGACTTGACTCATCAGGAAAGGGAAAGGTTCAAGAATATTTCAGGTTTTGATGAGGGGCATCTATTACACATTGTTACACCCTCAATCATTGAACATTGAACAGACATTCTGTTGGTGACATGACGGGGGGCTTGCTGTGACAATCAGTGGTTACATATTCGGAAGACAAGATCAAGAAAGTTGGCTCAGACATCCAAGGAAGTTGTACCATCATTAAGACCAGAGGCCTCTATGGTGGAAACTACGGATGTTTTGGAAAAAACATCATCATGGCCAGCTATTTCTCAAACTAATTATAGAAGGTAAATACGTACCTCCATGATTATGGTGTGCTGCCTTGCCGATCTATCTGTCAAAAAACACAAAGAGTAAAGTAAAACGCAATTGTCTAAATGAAGACAGAATATGACTTGATTATTAGTCACGAGAATGGTTCAGATCTCCAAGGTGAAATATCTCCCAACATCATGTACAATGTACACTAGGGAAGAGCCATATATGAATTCATCATAAACATTCTCGTGAGATGTAATCAACCATAACTTCAACTTCCCAGCTTTTTCGTCAAGACTCTACCCAGATCTTGCCAATTCCTCCCTCTGCAGAAAGCCAACAGTACATTCTATGTAGTTTCAAGTGACATCAAGCCCCATGTTAGGCAACAATGACAGGAATCTTATTTTTTAAATCCTTTCATATAAATCTGAAACTTTCTGGTGGATTTTCAAGGAAAACAGGATCGTTAAGGTGAAGATAACTTTTGTGACCTTTGTAACGGGTATGGAAAACTTTAAAATGAAATTGTTAAATAAACTTACTTGGCTTTCTGCAGCATCTGTTGACTATTGAACTTTTGAATGTTCGAACCTAAAGGAAAAGAAATTATGTTAACAATTATGGGGACTCAAGGCAGAGTAAATGGATACCGTTGGCATCTTCGTTCCAGCTGTTGGAGTGCTTTATTCCAAAAAGTTGTAAATTTCGATCAAGATGAATTTTGATAAATCAACTTGAACAGCGGACTGAAAATGTTACTTGTTTCATTGCAAAAAAGTGCCACGTATAGAACACCGGAGTGATTTGAAAGTAGCACAAATGTTTCCCATTTTGTAGCTCCTGTAGCGTTCTCCTTGCTTTGCTCTAGGTTTACTTTGACAATTGTCATGAGGAGAATAGCAATTCTGTTGGTGACGTAACGGGTAGGCTTACTATGATCATCAGTAATTACATATTCTAAAGACAAAATCAAGACTGTTGGCTCAGACATCCAAGGAAGTTGTACCATCATTAAGACCAGAGGCCTCTATGGTGGAAACTACGGATGTTATGGAAAAAACATCATCATGGCCAACTATCTGTCAGACTAATTCCAGAAGAACTAACATTCTCTTACATACCTCTGTAGTCATATCATGTTGACTTGCAACAGATCTGTCAAACAAAAAAGAGTAAACCCTAGAAATTATTGTCTAAATGAAGACAGGATCCGACTTGATTAAACAGACATCAGCATGGTTCAGATCTCCAAGGTGAAATGTCTCCCACCATTATGTACAATGTACACTAGGGAACAGCTAGAAATAAAGTCATCATAACCATGTATGCGAGCAACACCAGTTCACTGTTTAACTTTAGCGTGTTCTAATCTAAAGCAAAGAAATTGGGGAAACAGTTATGGGTACTATAACTTGGAGTAAATGGATACAATTGGTGTCTTCCTCTCTACTGGATTGTTTTATTATAAAAGTTTTAAATCTACATCAAGTTGAAAAGACAAAATTGATCTTCATATCTTCGGACAACTGAATGATGAAACAAAGAAAACAAGTCTATTCAGATGAAAATTGTTCTTAAACTTTTTGCCCAAATGAAAATTGAACTTTACAAGAATTACAAGAATAATCCAAACACTAGCCAAATAAAATGTTAGTAAGGCTTGAAATGCAGTCACTGAAAGACACTCTTGTAAGTCTGGGATGCTGTAGTCATTTTAATAAATAGGAATACTAAGTTAAATCTGGTTGATCAGATGCCAGGCTGAAAATTTGATGGAAATGAAATCATTCATGAATTGAAAAGGGAATTCAACAAGGTCTTTTTGCATGGTTCGACGTACAACTTGCTTCATTTGGTAAATTTACATCCTCACATGAGAATCCAACTGCAATCATTAGAAATGAGAAAGGAACACACAAACTACAAACATACCCATAAATTAAACAGACTTTCAAACTTGCTTGTACTTACTAACAGGTGGCCTGCAGAGGGCAAGGCACCTTCAGGCTTGAAGTCTCGAGCTGAAACAAATGATAGTGAAACAAGTTACACGTAAAGGGTCAAAATTTTGGCATTCAGATGAATGAAATGAACACCTGAGCTGTGACTTGGTTTCTTTAGCGCTACACAAAATGGTGCCACATGAATCCTGTATGTCTCCGTCTTCACAATTGATTTGTTCCTGGCTTGTTCAGATTGGGTTTGGCTTTGAGCAGCAGCTTTCAATATCGGCATCTATCGATAAGCTGGGGAAAGAAATCTATCATCACCACAAGCCAGTCACATTACTCAACTTTGAAAAGGACAATATGATTACAAAAAAAACCCCACAATTCATCAGTGTGCTTGCCTTTCCTGTTCTTTTTCCACATCACAATGCTCTTCAAAGAAAATTAAATAAAGCTCTAAAAACAGAAATGAACTTAAACATTCACTAAAGAAAAAAATTTAATAGCAGAACAAGGAAAACAATCACAACCGAATAATTGTTTTTATTTATATAGTTTACCAAATTAGAGCTTTTCATGGTCTTAAATAGGGGTCACGTCAATTTCAGAGATGAGGTACACAGTTCAGTATTTTACAAGAGCATGCAAACATTCATGAAAAGAAAACAGAATTGGTTGACACCAAAGGCTATGGCGGAAACTATGGAAGATGTGAAAGAACTTGTCATGGCCATGTAATTCAAATATGGAGCCCGAAACAACTTCTCAAACCACATAAATTCAATAGACGGGTGTCAAAGAATCTTAAGACAGAAAGGTACGTCTATGAACTGAAAAATGAAAACATAAATATGGAATACAAACTTAAACTGTATGCCATGAATGCTTTAAATTTAAGTCACTTTTATTTTAGTGCTTAACCCTAACCTCCAGGGTGTATGTAAAATCATATTGAAATTGGAGGATTGAGGACTGTTAGGGTTAACCCTAACCCTCCTCAATCCTTCACCTGTTGGAGGACTGAGGACTGTTAGGGTCAACCCTAGCTCCCTCAAGTGATTTACATGGACTTGGACCTTTCCTCATCCTTGCAAATCCGAACACCACAGAGTAAACTGTGCACAGAAACAGTAGGACTCTGTTTCTTTGTGGTAAGACTAATCCCACACAAAACAAAGTCAGTTTACTCATGCAGTACTCATCCTGACAGATTCCAGCAAACCCTGGTGTTGGAGTTTGGCTGGTTTGGGATCGTTAGTCGTGCCATCATTAAGACCACAGGCCTTTACGGAGGAAACCACAGATGCTTTTTGGAAACACATCATCATGGCCAACTCCTTGTGATACCTCAGAAAAATCACAGAAAATTAACAATTAGATTGACTCACCTACATGTACATGTAAATGTACGGATACCTGAGAGAAATTTCCTTGCTTCATCTGGCACAAATCTATGGAACAAAAACAACAAAATAAGGGCAAAAAGAACAGAAAATGGCATTCAAAATATTCAACAATCATTACGAGTAGAGTACATTTTTCCATTTTGAAGTACACCTGTGTTTGAATCTGAAATATACCAACTCAGTTTAAGCATCTACACTTTGGAGTTATCAATTTTCCATGACAGGAACATCAGAAACGGCTCAGACATCCAAGGAAGTTTGTACCATCATTAAGGCCAGGGGCCTCTACGGTGGAAACTGCAGATGTGTTGGAACAAATATCATCATGGCCAATTACTTTCTTGTGCATTACACTCAAATACTAAGTACAATTAGGTTACTTACATTTAGTTCTGGCCACTTCTGGAAAACCTGGAAAAAAATATATAAATGTACAAATTATCATTTGACCTATTTATTTATCAGACAAGACAGATTCTACGGCAATAAACCCAAACACGTAGAACTAAAAATTGTTGGCTTGCTCAGACTTGGTTTGGCTTAAGAAACAAGCTGTCAGTATCAGCATCTATCGATAAGCTGGGGAAAGAAATCTATCATCATCACAAGCCCAGTGTGGAATGATTTTTGTCTTTGCAGTAAACGTACATTATCATTTTGTGATTACCATGGGTGTGCCCACTGCCACTGTTGACAACAGTGATTGTCAAAGCAAATTTCAACACAAATTAGGAGCAAAGTTGCACCAAAACATCTATGGCGGTGGCCATATTGTGCCGTGAGTCAAGCACAGCATGCACTGGTCTAACCCACCTACATGTCATTGCAGTTGTTTTTATGCTATTTAGCGTCAACAAGCGTCAGCACACACAAGTAGTGTCAACAAAGCGTCAACAACTTGAAAATACCCTCTACAAATTTAAAAGTGGTTTTATTATATTTTAGAGACTCTAACACTTGCCACTGTATAAGAGAAACATCAAATTTGCTTCCAGATTCTCGCAGGAAAACAAAAAATTTTTGCGATGTATTGGTCTGCCATCTTTCTTTCCTCTGCCGTCCACGCGAACACACGCGGTCAGACTGCACAAACAGACCCGACTTTGTCACTCAAATTTCAACACTCAACTATCATTTCACATTGATATATTACATGGAATTTGATATTTAGGATCCTAACATAACATTTTACACATTAAAATAAAAATCTTTGCATAAATATGCTTGAATAAATTGTCGATGTTTAGTTGACGCTCGTTGATGCTTGTTGACGCTAAATAGCACGACCTGTTGCAGTTGGCAGGATCTCAACAATTAATTTCAGATTTTTGCCCTGCCTGACATGTATTATCACACTGCATACTAAGTGTCTGTCCCCGAAGGCTGGTGAAAAAAAACACAAGCGTACTCGGGTGAGACTCGAACCCACTACTTCCTGCTTACTAGTGCAGACGTCTCAACCCATCGATCACCGAGCTTACCAGTGTCGGCTTGCTGGTTCGAGTCAGGTGTAGCAGCGGGTATCACAAACAACTATTTCCAAGGATGGATTTGCGTCAGGGAGATGTTAATTAATTTTTGATTTTTGCAAGCTCGGTGGTCGAGGGAGCGGGGCGGACGTTGGACCCACAGTTCTGGGGGTAGGGTTATGCCAACACGCCATACTTTTTTGTGAATGGTCTGCTAGCTCGGTCGCACTGTGACGTCGTCTTCAGGCACATTAGCATACAGTTTGCTAATACAAAAAATATTTATTATCTAATTTAATGACTGACTTGATATGATCTGAATATTGCCTGGGCTATACTATAGACTAGGCTAGGCAAAATTCAGATCATATTATTAAGTCAGTCGTTAAATTAGATAATATTTTTTTTACTTAAATTCAAATAAGGAGAGGATAAAAGTGCCAGTAAGTGAACTTAGTAGTGAGTTCCACAGCTTTGCACGATCATCATGATCATGGTCGATGGTTGCCTGCATGCCACGTCTGACCACGTGCGTCAAAATGAACACGTGGTGTTGCCTAAGCACGGTTGACCAGTACCAGTTAGGTGAACAACGTCGAACGTGACTAGGCAGATTCTGTCACGGAAGTCGTTTTTTGCTAAAACTTAACATTTAAATCGTTCAGATGGAAGATCTCATTAAAGTGGGTATTACTTACAAGTTCAGATTATGAAAAAAAAGACTAAAAGTTCACAGTTCCAAACTGATGCTCGGACAAGTACGTGAAAACAGCCCGCTGACGCGTGGGTGAACAAGATCGATGGTCTCAATCTTATTTCCAGGATTGCTGACATGCAAAAGAGTCAAGGTAACAGACCCAAGCGCCCCCTACATGGTAAATTCACCACTGATCCTGTACACTGTATTCATCCACGAATCATTGTCCATGAAAAAAAGTATGAGAAAAACAACTTGGCGGGATATCCTGTGGAGCAGTTTACAGAGTATTTTTCTACCATACATAGACTTCCATCGTTAGATGAGCACAATAGCTTTGTATTGATAAAGAACTCACAGTCCATAGGGCGACAGCTCCATGATTTATCCAACTTATGGTGAAGCGGAGTGATATGTTGTTAAATCTGTGTGCGCAGCGGTAATGCGGTCTAGTCTGCGCCTGCTGGGGGGGGGGTTGAGAGGAGTCAATTCATATTTGTATTGAAAGAACAAGGAACATTTGGGGCAATGTTGGGAGACTCAACCCCCAAACTGATCAAAAAGACACTGTGAATTATTGTTTCTCCCAATTCCAATATCTATTTCACCGTTCCCGTTTCTTGTCAAACATGATCTCCCTTTGAGCAAGTCCGGGGCGGCGGGCCTGAGAGGGTGAGGTTTTTTCGTCAAGCAAAATAATCTCTCCCCAGTACATCTCATTTTTGTTATTACCTATTGCGCTTCGGAGAACATTTGTAACAAACTCAATGACTCACTAAGGGTGCACAGAACTAATTCAAGCTCCACTGGAAACAGTGTAAAATCAAGAAAGGTTGGAGCCCCATTGCGGGCCCCTGAGGCCTCTCAAACAAAAAAACGTGTTATTTGGTCCTTCAGATCGATTTTATTTGATTTTTCAAATGTTATTAGGTTAACCAATGAATTGTTCAATTATCCGCCTAAAACAAACTCAACCTCCCCCAAAGTGAACGTTCCCAAGTCTTCTCAGTAGCCATTTTTCAAATAATATCCCTCACCTTTCTCGGGCTTTTCTGACTATATTCAATGACATTTTTGTCTGCTTTGCCCCCAGATGGAAGCCCCCGAGTCTACAGAGATTATTCTGGGTCATACTCACACAACCCCCCAATTTCTTGGCCCACACAGACTCCTCTCTTAAAAAAAAATGTACGGGTACTTTTAAGCACCTCCGCCTGGCAGAGAAATTTCCTTGAATTGGGACAGCGCACGGCATAACATTCAAAACCAATTTTTCAAGGGGGGGGGGAGAATTGGGAGAAGGGCAAAAAGCGACCTTTAACGGTATTTCTGAGGGGTGGGGCTAATTTGTTGGGGCTTCTTCCATTTTCTCTTTAAGTTGAAAATAAAAAAACCTCCGCAGTTGGGGTGATAGCAGCTGTTGCCCCTTTCCTGGATCCAAAAACTCTCAAATGCCAGAGTTTTTTGGGGGGTGGGGGGTGTTAACAAAACAAATTTCAGAACAAAAAGCTAATGACCAACGGCAACCACCATTTACATGTATTTGGATTTTGCTGTTAAATCAAAAGGAATTCCTTAATAAAACTGACTTTACAATATGCATTGCTGAGTACTTATATGTATAATAACTGTATCCATCTGAACCTGGTATTAAACTGTTCAGAGAAAAAAAGCCTTAATTTGCACTTGAACATTTTTATATACAGCACAAATCGAAGCATGCATGCAGTCACACTTGAAGGCACTCATTACAAATTTAAACAAACAAAACTTAACCAATTTAATGCAATAAAAATATATGATTCGACAAAACCGATTTATCATAAGCAGTAATCTTATCAGATCATTTCACCGATAACCAAATCTTAAAATCAAGTACATTTTCCAGTAACTTTATGCCGACACTGTTAAGATTCTTCATTGTGTCCCTTCATGAAAAACAATACACAACACTGTCCTGATGTAAATGGGGAACTGCATCAGCAGGTATTTGTGACCGGACTCCATAAATTGAGTCTAAAGGCCATATTTTAAGTAATTTTGTCTTTGTTTGCATAACAAAGAGCAAACTGCGCTGTGTTTTGATGTATCAGTTTTTCATTGATGAAAATGCTCACGGCTGAAGAAAATGCTGAGGATTCCTATTAATATAATGCAAGTTTTTTTTGGGGGGGGGCAATAACTTCATTGAAAGTGGCTTCAGTCACTTGCAACTCATTTGGTTAGATTGGGTCATATGTACCAGGTGCAAATCCAGGGTGGGTCACCCCCCCCCGTGAAAAAAGGTAAAAAATGGACAAAATAATAAAAACTATCTGAAGTGCAAAAATAACTATTGTAAATAATGTATATCATGTATAATGTTTCATCATCATTTCCACTTGATGGCAAAAACGCGACTTAAAAAAAAATCTCTGGCCTGACCCCCCCCATTCCTGGATTTGCCCGTTTACACTCCTTCAAAGCCAAATGTAAGAATGGCGATTAAAGCCACCAAATGACGCCTCCATCTCCAACCCAGCAGACAATCCAAGCCAGCTATCTGGATGGACCTATTGGAATATCTTTTATGTGATAATAGTGTGCATTTGAATATAATCATGTGTACATGTAATATTGAACTTCGTCACAAACGTACACATACATGTAGCTTCATCATAATTAAGATATGCTCAAGAGAACACGCAAATGAAGATGCACTTGCTGACAAAATGGCACCCACATAAATTTTTACATTGATCTACATGTATACCCTGTGCATGTACATGTATACAAAAGAAAGATGCTCTTTCAGTGTGAGTGTACGTTTAGTTTCAGAAAAACAGAGTACATGTAATTCAAACAGCATTCACAATGACTGGCTTTTGACTGGCATTTCCTCTATGCAAGTAACTTCAAGGTTTGGGGAGGAAACTGAAATAGGGTAATCAGAAATTACAGAAATCAAACCATTTTAAAATTAAGAAATGTTTGTGCCTAAAAATTGTAACATTTATGAGAAATGCCCTAATCATCAGGGTTTAAAAGCATTCCTAAAGACAAGTTATTATCATCTGGACTTGTTATGAACTTCAATGTACAAAACTTTTTCAATTTGCAACATTCATGCATAAATGTTCCCTTAGCCCTTGCAAATTTCATAATTCACTGTGTCACCGCATGCATTGAGCAGCGTGCACTGCTAAAGCATACATGTGCATGATGTACCATACAATCTTTAACTCAGCTGAATTTAATAAATTACTCATTGAAATAAATGTTCACGTATGTACATGTACAGTGTGCTTCAATGCTTCCACTTTTTAAAATAGTTACTGATTAAGATAGCCTATTCCTTCAAAGTCAAAGTTTACAGTATTTTGTCAACTGAAGAGAGATAGCATAAATCAAATTATTGCACAGACTATTTACACACTAGGATGTATGAATAACGTCCTCTCAATTTAAAATCTTTACAGGCCCCAACATCAAGAGATACAACTAGCTGCAGTGAACAGTAACCAAAAGGCATGTCTTACCCTCTCATCAGCCAACCCTTTCCGCATTTTTAAATTCCAGAAAAATCTACACATTTCTGTGATCAGTCCAATGTTAATTCGTGTGGGAAGAAAACAAGTCGAAGTAGAAATGTTTCCAAATATATGTAGGGCCAAAATTCATACATTAAAAGGTCAATTTTTTTCCAAGTATATCTGCCTTTGCTGCATGTACAGTGTACTTTGTACGATTCAACCAAACGTGAATTCAATTTCACAATGATATACATACATGAATACATGCACGCAAGAAGGCATGTGTATACATGTGCATTTACCGTAGTATTGCCAAGCTACAGACTTGCCTCACAGCTCTTTGTCAGCCACACAATTGAGGTCTGGCAAGCATCTGGTTGTCACAGCAACACCAGGCCAACCCACCTCCAATAATCTCAATAGTAACCGGTCCCTACACCCAAGTGTACACTTGCCACAAGGCCGAATAATCAGCTGACTGCAAAATAGAGGCCCTGAAAAATCATAGTTGGCTAGTTCTGGCAGTGGGGTGCAAGTAAACGACCTAGTCTCAACAAAACGAATTATGCTGCTATTATTAAGGAGCACAAGAGGTGTATCGTTTCCAACAAACAGTGCAGGAAAAGTGATGTATATGTAAGCCTTAAACAGGTTTTACTGTTACTTGTACACAAAACATTTCACTCTTTGAAAGCAGCCTGTAGACACACATATTACGTGTGAGTGCAGCCTCGGGCCAACAATTCCGAAGGAACCTTGTTAAATACCAGAAATGCTTTGCTCCAATGCAGGCCTTATTTGTAATTCAAGCAGTAAGGCATGTTGGCAATTCCATCGGTGCTTTCCAAAGTGCCACTTGACATCAAACAATTGTGCTTCAGATGTTTGTTGGCTGTCAAGTTTGCCAACGTTTGATTCCATAAATGACAGGGTATAATGAACTCCGAATAAATAACAGAGAGTGTGGTAGTATATACCTGTAAGTTCACTCCAATAATGACAGTCACACAGGCTACGTGTACTGTGCACTTTTCTTCCGCCTAACCACAAGTCTATATTTGCCATCCTCAGCATAATTACCTCGTCACCTTAGCAACAGAAAATGAACGGCAACTCCAGGATGGATCGATCACCTGCAACTGTTACCGTTACTCATGTTCTCATGAGGAAAAAAAAGGCATCTGTTGCGAATATACATATAATGTACTGTTGTCGTACACATCAATTTGATTCTTGCAGGTTCTGTACACTTGGGCGATTTGCAGCACTTTTTCCTTTTGTCATACATGTACATGTAACTACTATGGATACTAACAAACTTCAGAGATAACAACTGCTTATGAATGTAGGCTCAAGTTACATATGGTTGTAGAAATGTTGATAAGCCTGTTATCATAAGACAAAGCCCTCACAAGTGTTGGCCAATGAAATGTTTTTCCATGACAAGAATAATTGCTATTGCATACATATACAGTAGTGTGTTCAATTATGTTCACGATCCTCACACCAAGCGAAGCCGCTTTTTATCATTGGCAATAACTGCATGCACAGTTTTGCACACAGAGCCAATTGTTTTGTATACATGTATATTAAGCGGCAAATGACAAAGCCAACTAATTGGCTTCTTTTCACCAAAATGACTGCAATATCCACATCCTCAATGGGCAGTGGGCCGTGTCCGAAGTAACCGGCTAAGCAGCTCTCATAAGCATACATTTTCCAGCTGAAGTCACTTGATTTTGACACAGCCCTGTATTAAAACCAGTTGATTTGTCCCAACAGGATATTAAGCAGTAAGAAATGTAAACTTAATAAACTTGTGCAAGCACATGGTGTGTCACTCACAGGGCGCTGTTGCTGGGTAACAGAGTCCTACCGGTATTTTGTTCATGCACAAGTCCGGCTTATTTGAACAATATCCTACTGGCAGCTTGGTCATTCTGTAAATTTTGAAGAAAAAATTTTTGTGGCCTTGTCACATCTGACATGTGATTTGTGAGTTTAGAACACATTCTTTAGTGATTAAAACTACATGTACCGGTGCTAGCCGAACAAAGAAAATTGTTTAAAGTCAATTTCAATATATTTTAATACTGTATATGGGTAAAACGGGGACACAAAACTGGTACATTTTTGGATGCCAAATTTACAATGGTACTAAGAGGCTGCACAAGGGTAGGTTACGTTAACGGGAATTTCCACGTCCTGATCCCTCCCCCCCTCCACCAAATTCTATCAAATTACATTTGTATGGCGTCCACATTGGCTAAAACCTTCTCCACTACCAGCGATCATCCCAGGCCTGTTTGGGCCCTCGAGGAGGGGGCGGCATGCTCCGCCCACTGCTTGGTCTCATCTTCCTGGATCCAGCCGATCCTGTGGTGGTGCGGCTCACATCACTGTTGAGACTAGTGGTGCTGGATCCTTTGCCAAGGCTGCCAGAGAGTGAATAGCCTGCCAAGAGGAGATAGAAGATCTCAATACAAGTTATGTACTGAAGTATCTGTGGGTTTACAATGTAAGTTATAGCCTGTCATTTTTTAGCCTTCAGTCAACCCATGACTGCGAGCACTTTACAGGCAGGTTTATTAATAAAGTATTTGTTAGAAATTTAGAAAGTGAAAACTATGCTGAGAATATCAAGACATAAATAGGTCAAATACACAAATGTACTTACACATATGCATGCACAAATGTGTTGATACATGTAGTTACCTTAAGTACTTCCTTATATTAAATCTACACTAATATTAGCAAAATCATGTACTGCTACTTTATTTACATCAATTATTAATATGCAATTTTGTCCATGTACAATTTATATCTAATTCATGTGCACAGTGAACACCTGAAAAAATACATGTACATGTACAGTATCAATACTGTTAGCTACATGTACAACTGTACATGTATGTACATGTACATGTCTGTATGTACATGTAATTGTGTGCTATATTAACAGTTGGGTAAACTGGCAAAAAATACTCATGGGTTCAATAAAACCACAGCTCTACTGAAATCTACTGAATATTTCAGTTGTAATGGCAAGTGTGTGAATGATTTCTGAAAACAAAGCTAGTTCAGCATACTGTAAATAATGCACCTTACTGGGTATGAATAAATGATAAGGTACAAAGTACCGGTAAACTGTACATATCAGTTAATGAATAAACTTTATGAACACTGGATGGGAACGGTACAAAAAATGAAGCAGTAACAACTAACATGTTTCCCTTTGCACAGATGTTTGAAATAAGAAGGCCTACATGTACGTGGTACGTGTGTTAAGATTTAGGATCCTTAGCCTCAATCCTCCAAAATTCTTTTCACAAAATTTACCTTTCAGCCTCAATCCTCCAAACTCTTTTTCACAAAAATCACCATTTAACCTCAGTCTTCCAAAATCCTCCAAAACCACTCAGAGGATTTTGGAGGATTGAGGAGGGTTAGCGTTATATAACTTCGCATCTACATCTAGTTTGAATTCTGCTGCTGACACACTGACAAACGTTTTAGAGTTGAGTGAACAAAAAACTGAAATTTTCAAAGATCACTTACGACCTTATTAATCTCTGACATCAATCAGCTGATAGTTTGGAATACAGTCAACAGAGGTACATTGTAGCATGACACATCAGTGTATGTTGATTTTGCAATGGGAAACACATTATAATGAAATTTTTACCCATATTTTGTATTCGTATATTGTTTTAAATACATAAACATGTACAACAAACTTAACATCCTATCAGCCATGAGCTGAAGTGCGTCGTCACAGGCAAAAGAAAGACAGATGTATTTACATGTACATGGAAGTATTCCAACCAGGTTCTTGCACGCGTTCTGTGTGCGAGCGAAGACCATACACTCCACACTAAATTCGTTGCACATACTCAGCATGCTCCAGGTCAAACGCGCATAAACTTGTAGGCCTATGCGGTGAATGCGTACCAAATGACTATCAATTTCATTTATAAAACACGCCCTCTTTTGTTCCTGCTCAGAGCAAATTACAATGTGTACAAGGTCCATGTAGATTTGCCCATTGAAGTAACCTCCCCACCAAAAAACAGCTTGAGAAAGAAAGAAAAAGTGTGTACAGGACACATGGATGCATGCACTTGACTCCAAACCAGAACATACAATTCCCAAAACAACTAAGCCCTGAAATACATGTATATCAATTGAAATTTATACAAAGTTTTGGGGGAGGGGGCCGGAATGTTTGGATTGGTACACAGAAACTTTTACACCATTATCTTATCACTTCCCTTAATTTCCCGCACAAGAGCTCAGTCAGTTGTCCTATAAAGTGGTACTGATGATCATTTTATTTCAGCTGTGCATACTCAAAATCAAACACTCAAGTCAAGAGGTCACACAAGTGTACTGATGAATTAAACCTTTTGGTTTTTGGAACACGGTCAAGTAGCCAGCACTTGATATTAACATGCTAGACACCTGCGTGTACAAGGTACCTCAACAAGATTGAGAGTTCAGCTCATCTGTATACCCTTGATCACAGGACTGAAGTCCACTAACTGATTTTTAATCACATGGATTGAATTTAGCAGACTGATAAGGATTATGAAATGGACGTTTCCTGTGGCTTTATAGTTTGGGCATACGCGGCAGTTGGCCTCTGGAATTCTGGAAATACTGGTTAATCTATGTCAGTCGAAAGCTAACTATTTTCACACGCATACATTTGCATATCTGGAGTATCAATCTTTAGATGGGATTTATATGTAATTGCAATGTTTCTCTAATACAAACAGATAAAATGTTTCCTTTCCCACAAGGATTGCTATTTCGCAAAAATGTCTCATTTCACAATAAATAAAAAATCTTGTAATCATTTCCTTCAGTCTGGATAATGAAACCAGTGATGCACAAAGAAGCAGCCCGGTTGCCATGGATACTCCTCTGAGCTGATGAATAGGTGCTCCATTTCAAGTACAGTTAAGGATATTAAATAAAAGCATGCTCAATTCTTCCCTGCCTTTGTCAAATAAGCTACTTCAAATTCTACGTACAATGCAAATACACGGTAATCAGTCATAAACTTCAATGTACATGTACATGTACATGCACCAATTGCAGGAGTGTATACAGTACAATGTACATGTACATGTCCAGCATATACATGTACTACATAGGCCAACATGTATGGTGAGAATCATCACGGGAGGTGCTAATATGTAAACTGCACCATCACTAGGCAAACTAAACTTTTTCTCGAACCTCTGCACTAAAATTATTGTAAATCTACATGCTACATGTACAGTAACTAAACCAAAAAGATAAATAATTGTGAGGGTCAAAAAGCCATCATGCTTGATTGTACCTGTTTGTGTATGTATGTATGTCTCTATTTTTTCTTTTTCCTTTTCAATTTTGTTCTGTCTTGGGTTTGTCAACTTAATTTTTCCATCTTGTTCTGCAATTACATGTAATTTAAAAAACCATTTTAAGGAGGGAGATGCAGCTGTTTACTACAGGTACGTTGTTCTACTCATTGCTGTATCAGTTTTAGTTGTTTCTGTTTTCTTTTACTTGTTTTTCTGGGTTCTTTGAACAGGTCTCCTCCTGGTTAGACAACACATGTAATGAAAGCAATCTTCTAGTACAGTACATGTACACTATCTACCCAGGGTTAAAATGCATCCCCAAGCGGCAAAAAGAAAGACAGATGGTTGTAAGTTTTCCAAGCGGGTTCTTGCACGTGTTCTGCATGTGTGCAAAGACCATACAATAAGGAATAAATTTATTATGCGTACTCAGCGTGCTCCGCATCAAAAGCGTCGTTGATCTCCATTATAAACGTATAATGTAGTGAGTACAAAAAACAAAACAAAACACGCCCTCTTCTGTTGGGCTTGCAGCGGATCCATGTGCCTCTTTACCATGTTTGGTACAAACAGCAACAGAATCCTGAAGTAACGACCACTGAAACTTTTCCCTTAACACTCTTTTAGGAAATGAGATATACATGTACCATGCTCAGCAGCCCCTCCAAGCTTTCCTTACTTAAGAATCTATCTCCAACACTGGTTCCTGAGCTGTATTTTATTATTTTGAGCAGCACATTTTGCAATTAGTAGGGTGGAAATAAGCAATAAAGCCAGACTACCAAACATTCCTCTTACCGGATAGTTTGGAGCTATGTGGTCTCACAGAGCCTTTGGACACCTGGGCTGCATATTTCATCTGTTTGCTGTGATCCTGTAGGAGCTTATCCCGTCGTACTGTGGAGGAGGCCCGGGCAGCCTCAATCCGCTCCAGGATTTTCTGTGAGAAAATTATGATGAAATTTAACAGAAAACATCAACCTTTGCCAATGAAATAAGAGAGGTAGAGTACATGTGTACATGTACAACGTACATGTGAGCAATTGCACAGTGTTACAACTCCAAGTTTTAAATTCAATGGGACTGATAAAAATACATGTACATGCACTGCGATGAAGGACAAGGCAAAGCCTCAGCCCAAGGCTTAAGGACACACTTAAGGATTAAGATTCTTCATAACATTTGACAGCTATTTTAGTTCATACACATTCATAGACAGTTTTTTTTCATCAAGATGTTGTTGCAAGATGAAATACTCCAGAATGTATATGAAGCAAGCAAAAATATTAAACTTGGCAGCCAGATTTTAAAGCTTGGTGGCTCTTTTTTAATCTTGGTTGGAGACAAGCAAAACTTTATGGGCTTCCCGGCTAGAACTACAGTTGGTCGACACTGATTGTACACAGTGGGGATCATCCATTACAGCCTTTTTGCAGATGTATATGTATGGATTACAACAGTTAGTTTAAATGGTACACTTTTCTACACCTTGAGGCATTTGCTGCCTGTTTTTAAAGGGTCCTTTTAAAGCAAGCAATCGATTTCTGAGGTCCAAATTGGTAGGGTTGACCAATGACCATTATTGAAATGAAAAGAACAGGAAATACATGCAATGTATTTGATTCATTTCATTAAAGCAAACGTGAATGCAAATTTGTGACAGAATAGCAATTTGCAAAAGAAATTTCAACACTACAGCAATTACACGTACCAATTTTTCTTACTGTACTTTCCAGTATATTAATATGAAGTGTTTGTCTTCAAATTTGAATGATCAAAGGTACATGTACCAGTACGTAAAATATGATATACAAATAAATTGGTCTATAAATTCAACTGTCAACTGATACACAGGCACTGGTACATCAAGTTTAGCAATATACATGTACATGTATGTACTTTTTTAATATATCAAAATATCTAACAAACATGTCTGAAAATCGCAAGAATTCCTACTTAAGCAAGTTCTGTTAATACATGTACTGCCTTGACACTTACCATATTTTCCATCTCTATCTTCTGCTGTTCCCGCTGCCTGCGTATGGCTGAGTGGCTTGTCATTTTTGGAGGGCCTCCCTTTTTTGTTAATGGTGCTGCTGCCCTCGATGTGGACACACCCGACTTGGGCCTCTGCAGAATCTTCTGCAATAATCGCTGATTTTCGCGGTCAATCTGTCGGACTTTGTCATTGCTAAAGGACAGGTTGACTCTCTGATGAGGCATGGGATGGGTCACGGTACCTGTTGGCGCCTTCTTTGCAGACATCGGTCTTAGCTTTGCTGTTGCCGGCTGGTGAAAAGTATGCAGCGGCGAACGATTTGGTGTGTCGTCCATTTCCAAAACAGCCCTGAGGAGTCTACTCAATTCTCGTGCTTCGGTCTCCTCTATGTGCTTGTCACGCTTAGATACAGTTCCATTACTCGGAGTGACCCCAGCGAAGCGTACGCTTTCCTTCTTGCCAGTCTTTCTTCTATTGTGTCTGCTATCCCCATTGAAAGACTCCTTCTCGGCCTTTGCCCATCGCAATTTTTTCTCCTCAAAACTGTCTTCAAACTCATCTTGGTCATACTCCAGTGTAGGTGTCGGGGACCGTGCTGGGCTTGGAAGGGGCGATACATCTGTTACATCACTGTCTGAATCACTGACACTAGTGTATGAGTCGCTGTGTTCACTCTTTGACGAAGAACTGTTAGTATGACTTCGATTGGACTTTGACGTACTAGAGCCGTGAGAACTTGAGCTGTCCCGTCTTCTGTGACTACGAAGACCTTTAGAGGTTTTTGGCCTGTTTGATGAAGTTCTTGTCTCAATGCCTCCATTTTTTTCACTGAATCTCATTCCATTTTCACGCTCACGACTTTCCCGATCGCTTAAATTCAAGTTTGTTTGAACTGGGTGTTTATTTTCAAACCGACTGTCTTTAAATGAGTGCTCATCCTCACTTGAATCTGAATACGTGCCCTTTGCACTGTAGTAATTTTCCCTGTTACCGGTTGGTCCGGCATACGGGATCTTCACGCTGATGCTATTGCGGCTACTTACAGCTGAACGTACGCTACCGGCGCTTTCCGGCCTAGTCCTCCCCGAATTAGCCAACGGGCTCTCACTCCGACCAGAAATCCTTTCAGATCTGACGGCATCTCCATCGTCTTCAGCGAAGAAATCAAAGTCTATCGGTTCTGGGGTTCCATCTGGATCCATGATAAACACTAATCTGTCAAAAAATGGAGAAAGTTGGAGAATTCGATGTCGAAATATGCGAACGATCTTGAAGACCCGCAACCGAAATTGTTTTCTAGCAACAAAATGCAGGAGGTCAAAGGTCACACTTCCCAAACTCATATACGGCTGTTATGTGCTTTAGTGATTTGAAACATAAAACAGTTCTTCAAATTGGACAAAAGAGGGCGGCAAACATACTCCGTATGCGATGGATTCGGGTGCACCGTTTCAATTAAATCCCCGTAGACAGCAATGGTGAATCCCCATACTTCACTTCTTTTTTTTAAATACCCACAACTCTCACCACTTCACAGAAAAACGATGACCGACATGTCCCCTTCCATTTACCTTTCTTTTTGAGAGTTTGGAATTTGGAGAAATTCCTACAAGCAGACCATTCCTACTAAAATACAGAAATTGTGCTGGCCCAGAAAAGTTACCAATTGTTCAATGTGAAAAACCATCCCTCTGTAAAACGGGCCAAAAATTAGTACCATTTTGGGACCTGATTGCACCCAAATTGCTCCAAATTAGAAACCCAAAGTCCAGGCCAGAGGTTCAGTGCCACATTTCTACAATTCCTCAATTTCATGGCTCTCAGGACTCTGTATGTAGAATACCGTCGAGCGTGTAACTTTTTTAATGAGCTCGGCGGGCGTAAGTTCTGGCCTTCTTTCAAGGGTGCACCCTCTGGTACCAGAGATCGCGCGGTAGATGTCCATCCCCATCGTAAATTCAACAAATTACAGGGCTCAATAATAGCATGCAAGCCAACATTACTGGAGTTTTCGAACAAAATGAAGTTGTCTTATTCATAACTAATTTGCCGGTCTGTCATCAGTTTTCATCTTTCTGGAGGTTAGCCAATGACATTTGTAGCCGCACTAACATGGCTAACTTTCTAAGCCCCCCCCAAAAAAAGCTGCTAGAGCGGGTTTTTTAACCCGTACATTCTCAAGTTCACCCTTGCAATTGTGCTTTAGCCCACCCCCCAAATAAAATCCAAACAAAACCAGATTCTTAAGGGTAGCCTACACGTCCTCCGTGGAATAAGGAATGTGTGTTTTACTTTACATGTCACCTGACGTAAATCACAATCTCTCCATCTGTTCCCAGGCCTGCACTAGGCCATTTTTCAACTGGTTTCTCTCTACTTTCTTGTGAACTGATCGAGGGCCTTTTTCATTTGTAATCAACTCTACCCTCAGTTGAGCCCCAAAATGCTGGGATTGGATCCTGGGCTATATTGTCCAACGTCCACATTTTTAGCCTGAAGACTTGAACAGGCCGGGGAGGGCATTTTTTTTGCGCCAATTAGCTTTTGCATTAATAATACACTGCACCCTTTGACAGAGGCGTGGAAAAACAGCTTTTTTGATTAACATGTTGACCCTCAATTTCTTTTTTTGTGCACCAGCTGTGTACAAACACATGTCCAAAATTGCAGCTTTTTACTAAAGGTTTTATCAGCTTTCAATTTCAAGTGGCCACTCGCACCCCTGCTTTGAGATGACTTTTTATAGTGCTCATCAGCCTGAGGGCCAAATCTCCCGACATCAGTTTGAGCTCCCGATGATGTATATTCAATGCAGAAAGCGATCCTGTCCCCCCCCACAAGCTGGGAAGGTGGGCCATATTATACACTCAATCCCACATTTGGTTTCATCACGTACAGTGCAGTGTTACCCCCCCCGGGCATTTCCTCCCAATTTGGGTTCATATGTAGACCAACCTCCCCCTTCTGAGCTAGGTGTCATGTGATCACCTGCCCCCATTCATTGTTTCAATGAGAACAGCGCCCCCTATTTAGTGGAGATAAATCATGCATCCCTCCACTTTTTGACCTGTGAGGGCATGTGCCACATCACCCAATTGCTATGGGATCAACTTCCACGTTTTGCCTTCTTTAGCACCCCTTACGTAATGCAGTCTAACCCTTGCTCCCACCAAAAATGCATTAGTTTGTATCCTAATGTTTATCTTAATATCACATTTATTGACCGCAATCACCAACCTAAATTAACAGAAACTGCAAACCCATCTTTAAGCAATTACAACCAGCACATCCTAAAAACATTTTTATTCCAATAACCCCTCCCCCCAAAAAACTCAAGGTGATTAATGCAACAGTCATGTCCCATCCCACAGACCAGACAGGATTTGAGTTTTCTGTGACAGGTGTATTTCATGTATACTTCAGTGACAGGTAAACAGGTTATCCCAGTCAAAAAAAAACTAATTAATTAGTCTCACCGAGCCACCACACAAAAATGCACACCAAGCATATACACGAAAACACTGCTCTCCAAACAGTTATGGGGAAAAAGTACATTTTCAGGCAAAAACAATAATCAGCCACAACCAAGGGCAAGATGTATTTCTGCAAACTTTACCACTCATACAACTTAACAGGATGTGTGGGCAATAAATGAGGGGTCATTAATTGCCAACAACTCCCATTATTGCAACCCCAACTGCAATCTCCAATTTCAGATTTATCACTCTAATGTTTTACTATGAATGGTTTATTTATTAGCTTTTATTTTAAATAAAAGTTCACGAAACCTACTTAGATTAAATCAGACTCAGTAGGCAATTACTGAAGACAACATGAAAAAGGTCTGCATAAAAAAATATGTACTTGTGTGTGAATTGACATAAACACATATGCACACAGATATGGAATCATTTTACTTTAACTTTTAATTTGATTGGTCTTGAGAAGTGAATGGAAAAAGTGCGATGTTTACAAATACAGAAGGAAATGAGGAGCTCTTTCTAATTTAGATTAGTGGGAGTTACATGTAGTTCTCGCAGCCATATGAAATTGAATCACTCCATACCACTAATAGTAAACAAGGGCTCAGGGCAGCATGTGTGGAAACAAGCAAAATATCAGCCAGTAAATAGATTTCTTGTGGGATTTTTTGTATCAGAAAAATACTAATCCACGGTAATCAGTTGCTTTTTAAAAGTATCCTTAATTGTGTCAGTAACAAATTAAGAAGTAATTCCAGGTAAAAAGAAAATCAAAGCCTTTATAAATTGCCAGCAAAAACAAGGATATTCTTAAGTGCATGATAAAGAGAAACAAGAAATTTCAAAAGAGCATCAACATGGGGGTATACTAAAAGGCAAGGATAAGACATTTCATCATGCCAGTGAAACCGTATTGTTTCAAGAAAAATGCATGGATTGGTTTGTTGTAGCTCGGAAGAGTTTCGCATTTAATTAACATACAGGCCGGTAAATGCAACTTACAACACAATCTCTTAGCAATACACAGACTAATTGAGTCACAAGGTGTCACTTTTCTGGATAGATATTTAAAAAATAAAAACTTTTCCCATTACCTTTGCACTCAAGGTGTGCGTGGCCTCACATGGTTGTCAAATGTAAAACATACATACAATGGAAGTCCTTCGCCGCATTGAATTTAACTTCAGGGGCACATGTGTGCATTAACAGGCACCCTACATATTAAAAAGATTGGTTACAGGATAAGCCAACTTGGGGGGGGGAGAAGGGGCGGAACCTCACGTTTACTCTAATAGTAAGGTTGTGAATATGAGACACTTTTGTGTAAAGATAGCTTGGGTAGGGTTGAGTAAGAATTACATACACATATCAAAGTTTCATCTGTTGGCACGAGTATCGGTTTTACTCAAAATCACACAAAATTCTTGCTCCAAAATTTTCACCGATTTTTTTGGGGGGGATTACTTTGTTAAGGGACCTTCAATTCTAGTACAAGTATTTATTTGCCATTTAAAAAAAAGGAAAAGCATTTCTGACATGGTGGGCCAAAGAACCGAGCTATAAGAGTGGGATGGTCAAAGGAAGACTGGACTGGAGCAGGAACAGGTGAAGTCTGCTCACTTCATGAAGTCTTTCTGCCCAACACAGACCTGAATCACTGAAGACTGATGAAGAGAGGTGAAGGATGAGTCCTTGCAGCCAATGAAATTAGCAGGTGGGAAGTATAAACAAATGTTTCAGAATGAAATCTTACATTCAAGGTGGAGGATGCCTATGTTGTAAGTTACCTGTCATTCAAACAAAGGCTTCCGGTTTTATATATCCAACTAGAAGGTGATATTTAGATAAAGAAAGTCATGAAAAGTTATCAATACGGAGGATTCATAGTGTCGTATTTTAGGATAGTCAATGGACTCTCACCCTACAGTAACAAGGGACCAATTAGAGGCCCACAGAATATGTCTGCAATGACTGACCATCTTATTGCACTGAGAGCACCTTCAAGAATACGTGATCTATTCCAAAAAAAACATATACCCAAGACTGCAGCAAAACCAGTAACTACATTGTACAACTAAGCTTCTGTTACGCGATCGCCCTTAAAATGTAAGGGAACAATTTTCAAACGAATGCAACTAGTAAATCAGATATTGATGGATTGAGTGAAGAAGACCTGCACCGGTACCTCGTAACATTCCACAGTGTGCACTGTAACATTTATTGCTGGTGACCACGAAACCCTGAAGTGACTACTTTTTTGCCACACGTGTACATGTGTATAGATCAAAATCCTCTGAGCACCCCCCTGCTGGCTTAACCTTATTACAAAGACTTCATGAAGATCACTGCGTGGAAATATTCATGCGTGGTCACAGATTTGTTCCATCTGTGATCACTACTTCCACTTAGCTCTGGCAAGTTCTTGCCAATGCTGCAAAACTGTATTAGACTTGGTCTTCTCATCATGCATGTCGTCACATGACTTCCTACATGTACAAATTTATCTCACCAAAAGCACGGGGAACTGTAAGCAAAAAAAAAATGAAGGACTGCTCACCACTTCTGCTTCATGTAAGATATAAAATGAAATTATTGTAGAAAATTTGCAATTGTGAGCATCTCACAATAAAAATGAAAAGCTTTGTCTTTTGCCAATGCACCTTTGCATATAACTTGAAAAACTTAAATTGGCCAAAGACAACACCCATTACAGAAATTTACTTTAACACGTCATAAAGTTCCATCTTAAAATAACAACTTTTCACGTTTTAAAAGAAAATTGAGGGAGCTGTTGCTGTGATGTCATTCAAGAAAGACCCTGTTCACTTTACAGACGTGATATGTGTTTCTATTCAGATTGTAAACCTATACCAGTAAGTTGGCTTATTGAAAGCATTCCCGAGAAAGGGTTGCTGGTTGGATTGCTGTCATGAACTTGCACAACAATAAGCAGCATCGGGTTTTTCTTCCAAAAATGACATCACAATTCTGCTCAAGAATATGCAAATTCACATTATAAAAAACTCAAAATAAAATGTAAACTTGCCAAATGATAATAGATAAAAGTTAAATTCAAATGCAAAGGTGCATTTTAATGGGTTGTAACGAATTACACTGCATAAATTCAGGGTCCAATAGTGTAACATTTTTGTGTCCCTGTTACACCTGACCTGTGACAGAGAAATTTGACATAGCAACTTGTGTGTCACTAAAATTGCTTTCAAACTTTTTCTACTTGACAGGTAATTTGCATCACTTCATCACTCTTGGAAATTACAGTTTGTGTTCTACAAAATCATGTCAAATGTGACAGGGACACAAAAACATTAGACCCTTAATTCACAGAATGACTCAAACCCAGGCTTTTGATCAAATAAAAAAAAATCTGACATCCAAGCACAAGTAAACAAGCACAAGGAGGAAATTATATATGCTGCATCAAATACACATGTACAATTATACCAATGTATGGAGTTCTGCCTTCACCGACAGCTGGAGTTTAATATCCCAGTGTCACCCTGATGTTGGGCTGTTCCAAGGATCAGGCACCTAGACTCTTACTACATGCATAAGAAGTAAGTTGTGAAAAGGAACAAAACAAATTCCAATAAATAACCATTTACCAAGTTAAACAGTAAAAGGGATGTGTTGGTTGTAACAGGAGATATTCCTATTATAACAAGCTTGAATACTCCAGAAAGCCAAATACAATTAGCAGTTAGGGGAGCAGGGCAAATGTATTCTGAACTTTACATTTCCCTGACACAAAAATTTCATCCACAATTATGAACAAAACAAAATATTGCTAGTTTTAAAGATACATTTTGCACTTCCCACAAAAATATGTTCTCTGGTGAAGTTTTTGACTTTCTACGTACTGGTACTTCAAGAAACATATACATTAATTGTTATAGTGTACATACATGTATCAACTCAGTTGGACAAAGGACGTCATGCCAGGCCTACTGCAGTATTTCAAAATTAGCCATCTCTGCAATGTGATCATCAACTTGAAGTACATTGTATGTTATTGCAGGCAAGTCGATGTTGTCCATAGGCACATATGTACTTATATGCATGTGGAGTGACACTTCATCGTTTCCGTTTCAGTTCTCTCTGAGTTCTCTGCAGCGCAAATGAGCCCAGAACCAACACTGTTACTCCAATGACTTCTGTTATCCATTAATGGCCTCTTTGTGCTGATACGATGGCCACTGTTCTGTTCCAGATGCAGCTCAGATCTATGCTGCCTCCAAACATGCAGCGGCGTAGCAAAGGCATTTTCTTGGGGGGGGTTGTACCAGGGTCAATTTGCCGACTGGTCGATGTATGTCAATAATTCATGACGTCAATTTCACTTTCATTTGCCGACTGACCCTTTACTTGCTGACTGAAAAGAATTATTGGGGGGTGCAACATCCCCCAAACCCCCCTCGCTACGCTGCTGCAAACATGCCAAAGTCATGATTATGAAGTTTGTGCCATTAATCCTACTGCAAAACACTTCAGTAGTGTTCCAAGCCCCTGTGCTATGACAGGACGTTCACCTCCCTTTCACAAAAAAAGGTCGTGTCACTGCTTTTCACCACATTCAGTGAAGATTCTGAAGATTATCAAGGAGGCCTCATGCAAGGCTTAGCAAATATATTCCACTTTGTTGATCTCAAGATAGAATAATCAATATTCCCCATCTTGGGTAATTCCATCCGCCAGTTAGCTGCAGGGTGCTCTTCACTCGTAACCCTGAGTTAGGGACCCTTACCAGGTACTACCAACCGGGTCAGTTGGACCTGGGGTCTGTAGTTGGCAGGGACGACCACTCCCTGAAGAAGCCAACACCCAGCATTCCTGCTACCAAGATCATGCCTCTCTCCAGTCTTCAGTCAGAACATGCATCCCGTGTACAAATGCTTGAACTAAAGTCAGATCAGATTAGCTGGACACTTTAAAGCCAACTTCTTTAATACTAACAATTTTCATTAAAAATGGTTTTAATTCTGAAGTGCAAAACGACAACTCAGCTTAAGCTTTATCCAGACTTCTGTAACTACACGTGCCACACTTTTTGAGCGACCAACTTAAGCTCTCCTGTCATAGACGGTATACTCTTGTGGTACTGATTTACTTTCTGGTGCACTGGGCACAGACACTCATGTAAGGAAGCTGTAACAGACTTCACCATTGTTTATTTTGTACAGGTCAAAGCAAATTACAGTATTTTGTACATGAAGATTATGCATAATTGTTTTGTATACTGCCATACAGTCCATCATGCATCATAGAAAAATCACTTGTTAAGAGTCCATTAAGAATGTCCAAAGTGAACCACATGGATATGGGGATATATGTACAACAGCATGCACCATAGGTGCTCTCTATAGCCCCATTCCTAATAAAACCCTGCATGAAATGCTTTGAAAACAATTGACTGTGAGGGACAAAATCAAATAGAATTGTAACACTATGTGCACCAAGTCATGGAGTCTGCTGTAGCAGCCTGGTGGCACGTATAGTATGCATACATGTATATATCCCATCTAGAAGTTCAACTCAGTGTGTGAACCATCACCTCTATGTGTTTTTGTACATCTCTGCATTTTTCCTGAGGATGGGAAGTCATGAGCACTCTTCTCAAAACAAAACATTAATATGGTGCCACAAACTGGACAGCTTAATACATTGTAATTGACTCCCCAAAATGAATATCTTCCAGTGTTACAAATCATCTCATGATTTTTGCACACATTGATATTGATGCAGGTTTAACTTTAATTTTGAGGGAGCTTTTGTGTCAGTGAAATGCAATTTCATTTTATTGGATTTGCAAGTTTGCTTTAAAAAGAAACAGTTAAGTATTTTTAACTTTAACATCATCAGCTGAAAATTCCACTCAAAAAGTTATTTAAATGCTTTTAAGTGTTTTGTAAAATACAAAATACATGAACTTCAGCCATATTTTGTTCACATTTTGTAACCATCAAAAAGTGCCTTGTACTTCAGGGTTTTTGTTTTAAAAATGACAATATATCCACTATAGTTTCAAATTATGCGCCTATACTTGCACCTTGCTGATAATAAGGTGTTTATAAACAGAAAAGGCATCTTACATCTGCCCTCAATTTTACATTCCAGAACTGATTTTTGATGAGGAAACTAATTTAAACACGAGATTCCAGGAGTTTGGAGCAAGATGTACCACTTCAAAATTTCAAATTTCTATGATTAACCTGAAGCTGATATTAAGCTGTTAGTGCTTTTAGTGGATATCCAAAACTAACAATCATGTTCGATCCCCATCCCCAAAGTTTCGTTGAAGAACCTGAAAAGCAACTGAAGCCCTTTTCTTTTGCAAAAATGAAGTCCTTTTGATGCCAACAAAAAAAGGAAACCTCAAGTGCTTGGCAACACCTTTAAAGGCACATCTGACTCCAAACATGTACTTGTGCTGGAAACTTTCACATATCAGGCATTCAATATCATGTTCCAATTTGAAATGTGTCAAACTACCCAATTCAAAAAGCCAACTTAAACTTTAATCAACTTATATTGGAAACTTTGCCATGGGTACCTTGGCCTTTTAAGCCTTAATGTGACAAAAATTAGTTTGTGAATTGGCTTTCATTGTGGATGGGTAAATTTCTTTCAATTCATTTATAGCCCATGAGACCTCGAAATTGCGAGTTTTAAATTCACTTCATCAGTCCGAAAGAAATAAACTAAAAAAAAAATAGAAAATAATTAAAACTTTAATAACAACAAATTAAGAATTAATTGAAAACCAATTTAAAAATTCATTTTAAATTGATTTAAAGTTTAACATAACAAGAACAAAAATGAGTAAAATGAACCCATCCCTTGAACAATTAACACCAACCCTAAATGGAGACTCTTGAGATGCTTGTGGCAGCAAATATAATTGTCCCTTTCCTATTGCTTCCTGTCCAACTTGACATTACTTTGGCAAATTAGATAAAACTTGACGCAAACACGACAAAACAACCGTTACATTTGCTGCCACCAAGCATCTCAAAAAGTCTTCCCATTCCACTGCTTAAAATTCAGAAACTTGTAATAACTATTTTGTCAGGAAAAAAGCCAGCACATTTCATAGCACCACCGTGATGAGTATACATGTAAATGTACTGATATGGCTTGCAGTGGTCATGTTTAAAACAAGTGCCTGAAGAATATGCAATTGAACAACAGCAGAAGCAGTGAGCATGACACCAACATGAATTCCATTCATTAAAAAACGTCTGATAATTTTTCTAGGAAAAGAACTGGCACATGATCCTAACACCCACCTACATGTACATATAGAGTAAATAATATTTACAATGATAAGACTTGCTGTGCTGCATGTTTACAACATAAATTTGCAACTAAGCCACAGAAGAGAAGCACTATATACATGCACATGAAATAAGAAGTACATGTACATGTACATGTACATGTACATGCACTTGCACATGTACATGCACATGTACTACTTATTTAATGCGTAGAGGAAAAATGAATGCTTGCACATGTACAGACTTGGAGCTTACATAAACCTGCAACCTCCAGCACAGTCAATTATTGCTTTAGTTTCGATCAGAGTTCTTAGAGTCACAGATTCAAATCTCGATCCAGTCAATATCTTTCTTCCTTTGTATAATTTCTAGGCAATATTATGATGGACACATCACAAGTCTGTGACTTTTGTTCACTTCAACGGGGTACCGTAATTAAGGGTGTAAATGGGCACCAGCTCATTTGATGAAAGCTTTCATATTTCTGTTACTACCAGTGTGTTGAGGAGGTTGGGTCAATTCTATGAAAGCTAACTTTTACTGAGAGTAAAAGTCATAACCTGAAAATTTGGTCTTCAGCACTCAATCACATCAACATATGCTCAGTGTTTACGCGGAAGTAGGGAAAATGAGAGTTAAATACCTGTAGAAATTCTCTGTAAGGCAGAAGAATTATTATTCAACTGTTTAAGAAGGAAAATATTTTGAATCTATTTTACAAATTGAATTTTTGCACTTCAACAGAATACAGGTACTTTCAAGGTACATTCCACCGAATCTGTAATAAAGCAGACATCCTTTTTAACTTACAGATTTGCATGATGAAAGTTGTTTCAAGTACGTAAAAAAGGGAAAAAATAATTTACACAAAACAGTCTTTCAATGGTTGGTCAGTAGTTGGGCATAAAGACTGTTTTACCTGAAGTATACATGTACATTATATAAACACCAAACTAAATTGCTAAAGACCAAAGGCTGGTTGTTGGAGAAACTACGCTACACAGGAGAATAAAACAGACTACAAATGAAACCAGTTTCAAAACATAGATGCAAGATTTACCATTTTGTGCCAGTGGCACCAGACTGAGTCTTTTTGCAAAGATTATGGACCAAGAAGGGACAAACGCAGTGATGAGAAGCCTCGACACTGAGTAAACTTATGATTCTTCATTGTAGTGATGACTTTCCTTTCCAAATGATTCTTCATAGATTGCTCACTCACAACACCAGTTTTATTCCAATAAATCATCGCAAAACCTTGGTGACACATGAGACATGTGTAAAGGCTTTGAAGTAGTACCCAATCAGTGTAAAGACAGCAAGCTACTTCAGTGTAGTTTTCTGCAAGCAATTTCTAACAGTTGAACATTCATCCAGCAATAACCTGTTGCACACGTGTCAGGAAATGGAAAAACATATAATTTGTGTGGGTTTAATATCTTACATTTCTTATTCTGCTCTCCTCGTTCCCGGGATACTTTCCAACCTTATACAACCCAAACGGAACTATCTGTGGTATGCAATGGTGGAGGTCATGATATTTACCTCACTTCCTAACCCAGTCCATTGTTTTAGGGGAACTTTCCCACAGTCCTGACCAAGTATTTTTAGAAACAGAACGCCGGTTTTCATTCTTTGGGAGATTCATCAAATTGGAGGTTGCAGGTTGTTGGACCCTGGGAGAAAATCTGCTGATCCTGCTGATTAGCAGAGTTACACAATGAACCTTCAAAGATTTGACCAATGGGGAAGCTTATATGCAAATCAAACTTTGAGGAAGGGTTGGTCAAAATTGCAAGTGACCAATCATAGTCTTGATGGAAATGTCCATCAAGAGACTATAACAGGCATTTAAGGGCCTATTTCGGGGTCAGAATTCAGTCTGCACCACCACCCAGCAGACCACTGGTCAACAGCCCGACACTCGAGTCTACACAGTAGCCATATGGGGTGAGTTGCTGTCCTTAGTAATCTACCTGTGTGTAACTTCATTTTTAAATTGATTTTGATTACTTAGTATAATAGACTGTGCTACTTCTGATGTTGATGGACTTGTATTGTTAGCTTGTTTTTATGATCAATCACAATCATGGCATTCATATGAAGTTATTTTACAGTGTACTCTTCTCTCCATTTGTTCTGATTACCCCCTTGTTTGGCACACTCGATTCAATAATGTCCTAGTTTGTAATTAAGGATGATTGTACACCTTGTAAGGATAAATTTCTGTTCTATTATATAGCTCAAGTGGCATCTGTGTTGAATTGTGTTGAGGCAGATGTAGCCAGTAGTAGGAGAGAAGCCAAGTTAGCATATCCAGGTTAGCTCCAGAATTATATTGCATATTTATATTCCAAGCAGTTTCACACTCTGACTTTTGCAACTGTTTTTACATGATTTTGTATGCCAGATTGGAAAGTTAGTATATGCTCACCAACACAGATTGAGAGGTTCTACTTGTGCGCTAAGTCATTTTATGATGTGTTGTGTGAAAACTACCCAAAGAAAGTGTTGTGTAATTGGTCGCATTCCTTCAGTGGTCCAAACGGTTTAACAGCTGTGTTTTGGTTATAACAAGAACTCAAGGCTATACACTCCAACCACTGTGTATGACCCATGACTTTTTACTACCAGTGGGTGTGCACAGTGTTTGCACCATGCAGGTTGTGTAAGTGTATTATCTACTGTACATGTAAGTAATTGTGTTATTTTCCTAATATTACAGGGGTCTGTCCGTCCGTCGGCCTGTCGACCCATATCCAATCAGTCCGTTAACCCTATTTTATTGAGGAGAGCTTCAATAAAGATTTCGTCAGTTGTAGAGTAAACAACAGAGACAGAGTCGTCGTCCGTTAATCGCGGTTGTATCAGTGAGAACCTTGCGCTTGCGGCGCAGACACCTATCCGGCAGCCCGGCCGGATAATACGACACATGTACATAGGAACACTGGACAGGGGCACTTAAGGAAAAACATTTTGTGAATGGTATACTAAAACATACGCGTCAGTCTTGTACTGGACTTTTTTTTCCAGCCATGTATCAGAAAATATAACCAGTCATATATGTACATTATATTCAACCTCCCATTCATTATCTGCTCCAAGTGGGAAGAAAAGAGGGCGTGTTTTTACATGAAACTGACAATCATTTGCAAATCATATCGCACATGTAGGCATGCAAGTTTATGCGCGTTCAACGCGGGCACGCTGCGTACACACAACCAATTTAATTCTAGAATATATAGACTTATACAGTCTGCCTTTGTTTCGCCGATGATGGTGAGCACTTTAATTCAGCGGGATACTGGAAACATGTTGAAAGTAGCAAGCCAAGATGAGTCTCCTCTCCATCATGTCCATTGAGCAAGTTAGGAGCGGTGTGGGAGCTGAAGCTATATGCCTTGGTGAACCCTTGACCAGGGAATGGTCTCTCAGAAATGCATCATGCTGTCTCCAGCACTGGTTTGCATCAGAGGACACATAAAAGTTATCTGACAATTCTGCATAGACATGCACAGGGACTACTGACTGGCGTACAGGTACCATGTGTGCTTTTCAAAAGCACCACTGGCAGACAAGCAGCTAGGTGTAAATCCCTAAATGTTTTGTAAAGACAAAGAAGTCTGTGGAGTCTGTGCACGGCCTGCCTTATGTGGTAGTAAATATTACACCCAATTGCAAAATCGTGGTTGCGGTTACAAAATACAGTACAAAATTACAGACATTTCAAATACAAATAACCCTACTAGTATCTCAGTAATCATTAGAGATACTGATGGCATTTTGGCTGTGTGCTTCGGAAAGTTGGCCACATGCATGCATATCTTGCCTTTGATATATTTCATGACAAGAGGTTCCAACCATGAATGACACATTCAAATTTCAGCAAGCAGGCAATAATTAATGTCTTATTCTCAGACATTTATTCCTTTAGGCTAATTCAAACAATAGTAAAACTTTCTTCCATCAACTGCATCCAAACCATATTGGTTAAGCCAACAAACAATAACTGAACACGTCACCCATGAGCGTTTAAAAAGAGCCTGTCCTTAAATTAAGCAAAAAAAAAAAAAAAAAAAAAAAAAAGAACCTTGTCTTTATTTTATCCAAATTTCAAATGTTTTCATAGACTGAGGCATTACATGCCTAAAGATACATGCAACTGTATATAAAAAATTGGTACACTCCACTTTGGTTTAAAATCAACCACTTTCAGTTTTCAGAATCGAGTTTCAAATTTTCACCAGTAAAAATGCAAAATATCACAACATTATAGGTACTTAAACTGAAGTTGCCCTGATGTGACAGCTCTTTCATAAATATCTGCAGGGATAAAAAAATCTGCTTTTCATGCTTATTGGCTTGCTTTCTCCGATTCAAACTTCTCTGACAATCTTTATCTAAATCAAACGCCGACAGGAAGTTTCAATGTACAATACGGTAGATTTATAAGGAAAACAGTTGTAACTCACCCTATGTACCCGTCACATAGAAAGTGATTGGAGGCGTAAAGGTGAAGTCTGCATTGCTGCATCACTATAGATGAGTGATGAATGGCTTTCAACAGAGTGTCCAGCATCCAGCACAACAGGTTGAAGGGAAACAACACTGTACTCCTTGCTGTGGCATTCATCATAATGGCTTAAATGCCAAATTTAACATACGTGTACCATTAACTGTAACTGATTTTTATAATATAGCCGAAACAAGGGGAATGTGACAAACTGCATGCAGGAAGCGCTAAGGATATACGAGACTTATTATTACTCCAACCACAACACCCAACTTCACACTAACAGTGTATACATGTACATGTATATCTACTGTTCCCAATGACAATCTAAAAATACAAACGGTTTCAGCTTGACTGGCATTGAGTAGTCTCTTTCTGACATGTTTGTCTGGTGGAAGCTGGCACAAATTTTGGACCACTTTTCACCATTCCACATGCCTACATGGCAAGCAATGTATAATTATGGTCATGCAAGATTATAAGGCATGATTTCAGCATATCCCATGATAAGAACATTGCAATGCAGCAGAAACATGCGTGGGCGAGGGGGGAATTTCCAAGATTTGGACATTCTCTAGCAAGAAAATGGCAACGTATGACAATTAAGATTAAACTGGGATAACTGTGGCAAGCAAAACAATGTTGCAAGAATGGGCTTTAAAGTATAGCACATGAACAGACTGTAAAAAGGCAAGGTATCTTTAGGTTAAAAAAAGCAGAGTGGTAATTACTCGTATACTAGAAGGAGACCAATCATTAGGCTATTCATGCACATTTGGATTTTCTTCTACCAAGTGAAGTTTTGGGCCAAATGAATTTCTAAAAATGAACCTCTTGCACGGTCAGATGTTCAATGTAAAATTGACCTGGCACACTTGCTTTTTGGTAACCTATATGTGTGACTCAGAATGCATCTGCCACATGTTTCATGTTTTTCTACTGATGCCAGTTATAGGTCCCTGTAGGCCTCCTGTTATAAGCGCCTAGGCCCTGTCACATTTGCTGGTGATCTGCTGGGTTGTCTTGAGGTCTTACATGCCCTAGGATGTTGCAGATCTTGTTGGCACATGATGCTGCTATGATGTTACGGGAAGTGTACTGTAGTAGACAAGGCACACTTGTTGGGTAAACCTTGAAAAAGTGTACAAGACTCTTCAGCCAATGAAGGAGTCAGGATCTCAGTCTCAATCCAACAAGCAAGCCCTGAATATGTTGTGTTGGAATGTTGCCCCGACAGAAAAGTTGTAACCAGAAAGGATCTTGTTCACTGATGCAAGCCCACCAAACTGAAATGCTGGTGGCAGACAAGTTGATCTAAAGGCACGGAAGAGACTAGCTGTAGAGATGCCGATTCATGTGTGTGGGTTTCTGGCAAAAAAAAGAGACTGAGGGTGCTGCCAGACTGTTTTAGAGACCTTAACATCTGGGAGGAAGATTCAACAACTCTGTAACTGATCCCAGGTGAACCAGCTGCTGCTATGTTTCCAGCTGAAGTATCTTGGGAATTGCTGCAAATCTTATGTCGAGAGATGAAACGACAATGTCATCCCTAAACCATAGATAGCCTATTGCTCTCAGAACCACAAAAGCAGTGTTGCCAATTAAACTCCTACATGACGATGTCACTGGAACTACATGTAGGTATACATGTAGGTAGCCCTGAGGAAATTCCAGAGGTTGCCCGAAGAACTGATTTGTCCACTAGATGGAGGACAGTGGGATGTGGATGAAAGGGGGGAGGTTTCTGGTTCAGAAGGAAGACTTCACATTCATGAGAGTTGTCATTAAGGCATCATATAATTGTGGGGATGCCACTAAATACCAAGAATGCATTGAAATCGCTCATGCTGCTGCTGGGATAACTAGTGATAGTATTTATCAGTTACAAGCAACTGATGTTACTGATGTGAGTGATGTTAGTGATGCAAGTGACAGTGATGTGTTAGCATTAAAATGATGTTAGGAGGATGTTAATTGGATGTCAATGGTGGATAAATTGATACCCCAATGAACCACATCATACCAGATCCCAACTGTATAATGATCAACCTTGATGCAGCCTCCAGGGACAAAGATGCATTCATCGATGTCCCCATGAGGGAAGTCAGCCTCATTGCCGAAGACTCCAACATGATAACTCCTTTCATGAATTTGAAAAGCCTTCCCTCTGTACTAGATTCACAATTAAACTCCAGTCCACCTGCATCCTTCTGTTCACCTTCCAATAGACAGACAGATAAATTTGGCAGCCTCTGGGATTTCTGCAGTTCCAGTAAACATCATCATGTAGGATGTCATCGCCTTTATAGATCCGACACCAAGAGATTGTCTTTGGTACAGTAACTCATTGCTTCATCACAAAGCACCTGAATCTAGCACAACATTGGTCAGGAACAGAAGATGAATCTTGTCTCCAGAGTCAAGGTCCCATAACAGTGCAACGACATCTTCAACCCCCTGAGTTTACTAAAGATACCAGCACACACAAATTGGTATCTCGACAACTCAATCCTTCCTACACCCAAAGATCGTGTTGCCTGCCATCAGCAACCCAGTACAGCAAGCTTGTATCAGCAAGCAAGATCCTTGCCAGGAAAAAAACTTCAATATGCAAAGACAGCATCACAAAACAACAGATTCAGAACACATGAAGTCAAGACACGAGATCCATCATATTTCATCAATCAAAGGGTCCCCTACACCCAAGGTCGAACCCATCAGGCTTACCTTGCCCACTACATTCCCCAACACAGGCAGTTCTCATATCCTTCCTGGCACATCTTAAATGACAGTGGTCCATATCAATAGATCCACAACAGCCTCTGGCAACTAACGAGATATAGACCCCAAAGGGAAGACTGAGCCCAACTGACCTCCTGCAAAATGCAACATCATGACCCGCACAAAGAAAACAGAAATGATAGACAAAAACAGAGCCACTATAAGACGGGGAGAATTACGTAACAAACAAATGTTGAATTGTGGTAAATAGTGCCTCCGTCCTACTATACTTGTAACTAGTTTATGGACTGCGCCCATGGTTGGGGCACTTTAATTTTCACTTGTATTTCCTCATACATTGTTGCCAAACCTCTTGAAAAAACCTTGAACTCATTTGGTTAAATACTAAGAGGATAACCTATAATAACATGCTGTTGGACCTTTGTGAACAATTTCAGTGTCTGTAGTTCAAAATCGGTGGTGTATAAACAACTGACCAAGAATTTAGCCGAGTATTCCTCAATTTGGTTTACTTGTAAAAATTTTAAAATCCCATATTTTTATAAGCATTTATAAGAAGTTCTTTAAAGTTCATATATTCTAATTTCTTTCGTTCACTTGCGTACTCAACCAAAAGATTTAGAAACTTATCATATTTTGGGCATATTTAAACAATTTCATTTTGCACTTCAGATCAAAAAAAGGAAAATCGAGCCAAAATAAAATTTCATCCGAACTTTGTAGCAGTGAGCACGATTTTTTAATCAGAATTGGGAGTCTAATGAAATTTCACTTACAATGAATCCTGAGGTAAACATTGGCCTATGGCTCCTGCACGGCGGTACTAGGGGCGAAAAGTCAACTTTTTGCTCCTGCAAGGCACAACGCTAAAGAGGTGGAAAATTCAAATTTGTGTGTCAAATGAAGAGCTAGCTGCGCCAAGTGAGCGTATAGCACTGACCAGCTAGCTGAGGGTACATCACTCAACAAGCCTAGACAACAGAAAATTACCAACGAAACATTCGCCTAGCTAACTACCTTCACTCTGACACTCAGCATAGTCCCTGCGGTTTCCAGCTTCAGTTCAGCATTGCTAACTTAAGAAATTACAATTTAAAACGGATAAACAAACAGCTAAAACGATGAAAAGTTAAACGTGCCGTCAGTGGACCACACAGCCAGAAAAACGACGCAAACGAATTCGAAATGGTCCCGCGCGAAATGTTACTTCATTGTTCCCAGGGCTCCAATGACGTATCATCGGCGCACTTTGCTGTCTTTGAATACGGGGAAAAAAATCACTCGATTTCTGCACTCGTCCCCACCATCCCGCCCTCAGCTCATGGGCTGCGAGCTCGTCCGTTACCCACCCCGACTGCACGCGAGGTGGCGCATTCGATTAGCTCGTCCAGTGAAATTTGCGTGACGCATTTTGGTACTTTTGTCGAGCACTCATTGGATGGAGCTCACAGGCACGACACGTGCTCATTGAATAGTAGACGGTAGAGAACAAGAAGCAAGCCTGAGCTGTTATGCCTTGTGTGTCCATTGCTCCCACAACTTTTGTGAAAATGCAATAATTACGAATGACAAGATTCGCTGTAAAAAGGTTCAATGGGAGCAGGCGGATCAAGGAATTTTTCCAGTGGAGGGGGGTCAGGCTGGAGATTTTTTTAATGTCTCAAATATTGCGGACAAGCGGAAGCGATGATGAGACATTACATGGCATGCACATTATAATTAATAATGATTCAAGGCAGAGCAAAATTACAGTTAAAAAGAAACAGACAACAGTAGAAGGTAGAGCACATTTATTTTGTAGATTTCATTTCATTTAGCTCAGACATTCTTCGGCAACTCATCACATAAATACAGAAATTTATTTCTGATAATCTTCTCAACTTCACCTTTTTACGACACATTTTAAGGTACAATCCATTTAGTAATGCATAGAAATGTGCGTTTGTTCAACGCCATGCAATGTAATACCATTGGAACTTCAATACTTAACGGCTTACACCACTATTCCAGTTGAATAAGATGCTACAATACTTCAAGCATTTAAACGACGAAACTTGCTTGCCATTTAGAAGTAAAAGTTGTTAATAACTTTGAAGCCCTACGTTACAATATGAACCAAACAAGTACTGATTTTCATCCACACAACATGCAATTCTTGAACAGTACCAATACTTTCTGTAAGAAATAACCCCAGCGGAAACTGCAACTGCCCTCCAGTTATTGCACATAAAGTGACTTGCATGCGTGACAGAATCCAAAGTGCACTGATTTACTATATCCAGCAAGAAATGAGACCGAGGGGTACCCCCCAACATGTCCAATCGCTATACACACTCTAGACTATTGCTACCCAAACACATCCCCCAAGATGTCTGAAAAGAGTTCCTCAGATTCCAGTGAAATAATGACCAACACAAGGGGGGTCTCTCCGTCCCATATCTCGCTATATATGTATTTTACACATGTAATGGGATTTATAATGGCTTCGCGTGGCGGGATCACGTGGATACGTGCATGTACGGTGTGCACACCTGTAAAAAACCCTCCCGATCCATTACGCTGACCGGTTACTGGGCGTGGTCACGTGCATATCGCAGGTTAATCTCGAATTGTCCAATCAAGATCGGTAATCTACTCCGTGAAGATTTATAAACACTACTTTTTATTAGATGAAAGCTACACAGTACAGTGCGTAACTCAATATTATCACCGTGTAGCAGCTAAAAAGAAGTGTTGCTTAACATACTATGTGCTAAGCAGAGAAGAACCACTTAATAAGCCTTGTTCTTTCGACTGACCAGATAGTTTTGCTGAGGAAGTGGCCCAATTGCTTTGGCTGAGCCACTTCATGACATACGACATCTGGGCTCACACAATTAAACTCATGGATACGTACCACATACAAGGACATGTTTATAAAGCCAGTGGTCCTTGTATGATCGTAGCAAGCATGTATATTTACACAATAGGGTTGATAACTTCGCCCAAAAGGTAGGAGGGGCTAACATATCAAACAAACCGTTGATTGACTTCCAGTCACATTTACTTCGTTTTTCAATATAACATTTGAAAGTTAACAGCTTAAATAAATACGAAATCTGTTATTAGGAGTTATAGTAGAACGGGTTACAATCATACTTGTGGGTGGTATTGCTTAGAATAAATGTGGAAGTTTTTCAAGTTCAACATCAACCCGATCTTAACTGTGAGTGAAATCTGACCTTTAATGTTACAAGTATCGCACTAATTTTATTGACTCTGCATAATTTACTAAATATCTTAATTCCTGATTTCGCGTTAGGATTTTTTTAATGTTTTATAGTTACTTTGATGCTTGTTCTTCATTTTGGTATTTTTGTTTCTATTACACATAATTGTGCACACAAATACTAGGGCGTTTTCCCAACCTTACCTTACTTAAACATTGTATTAAATCATCATAAGGTTGAACACAGAGCAAAGATGGCTGTTTAAACAAAGAAAGGACGGTCAAAGGCTATTAGTTCCTAACAAGTAACAATCCTTCGCTACAACTGTACATTAACATGTTGGGATTTATTTAAGGACATTAATGATTATTACTTGAAACACCAACGAACGGGTGGAGCGATGGTGAGAGGACTATTTGTCCAAGGTGTAATGCTGCAAGGTTTGTTTGTGGGATGGGTTATGACCCTGAGTAATTCCATATAGAGCCTAAAAATGTCACAGTCTTCTCTGCCCAATGTATAACTGAAAACTGTAATTTTCTCCTTAAACTTAGATTTCATTTCTGACAACCCTCAGTGCCCTCATATATTCCAATTTTACAGGTCACTCTTTATATGAATCGCCCCAACGACTCCATTTCCCGGTAAATGGATCCAATTAACCCATACGATTACAGCCGTGATTGCTAAATCAAACTGCTATACTAAAAGTCCAATTAAGGTGCACTTACACCTGACATGTACTTCAGGAGCTCGTGGTGCGGTATTTGGGAGGAACATGTTGATGCCCATATGTTCAACGGGGTGGGACTTAATGAATCGATCTACTATCCACCCATTTCATCTGCCATCTTGTGTCTCTTCTCACTGGAACTGACACAAGTTCTCAAATCTTCAGCTTCGTCTCTGTCAAAAGGCTTCATCCCCACATATCAATTCAAATTGTAACACATACAGCATCTAAATTAATATACTTCCATCTTTGGGTCGAGACCATACATTTCAAACCTCCTCTGCAAAATCTCGATGTTATTGAGCTGTAAACTCCAAAGACCAAAGGGTGAGAAAATCAGACAAAGCCATGTATGCAGATGAAGCTTAGATTTGGGAAACCCCCTTTATAATCTCAGCTTCAGTTTGCATAGGTTGGACAGGTAGCTTGCAGTATACAGGTACCTTCACACGCTGGCTAAGCCCGTCACCCAGGTACTGCTTGTTTGACCAATCATATCAAACACTGCACATTGCCACAGAAACAAAACTCTTCTGAGAATAGGTTGAAGCTTTAGTATGTGTTCCTATCCTGAAAAACATTCCCTCAAAAAAAAAAGAAAAAAGGAAAACGACACAGCCTGATTTTAAAGCGGTGTTACTTTTGTAGTCTGGCTGTAAACCTCTTTTTAACGCAAGGAAGCACCCCCTGCTAGTTTTCATCGTTTAATACATGAGTTAACAAGAGGCAGAGGAAATTTTTGTTAATTGAAAAAAAAAATGCTTTATTTCAAAAAGAGTTGTTAGCAGTTAGCAAGGCACTTTATTATAAAGTATTAATTTCAAAATGTACTTTGCGTCGGGGAAATGTTAATTTTAATTACGGGTTTTTGCCCTTTAAGTAAGCTTGTGAATTTGTTCGGAAGCTCTCGCACAAGCACTGAGTATACAGTGTTTATTAATATAAGTCGGGTAAAGGTTAAAAAAAGTAATTAAAATTAAGTATTAATTTGTTTCTTAGTTTTGGGGGTCGTAAGAGCTGCACATAAAACTTGGAAAGGGGGGAGGGAGGGGCTGATAATTTCCGAATAGTTTTTGTCATTATGGCAACATACAGATGCAAAGGTCAAACAGGACAGCACCAGGGTCCACTTAGATCCAGCGCCGGCCAGTGTCAACCTGTTCAATCTAGTTGGTTCCGGTGCCCATTATCAGCACTGTTACATGCAGAGAGCTTGCTTTGAATGTTTTTCACATTGAATTCAGTTTCTTTGGTTAATGAAAGCCCGCATGTGAGAGAGTGTGTATTCAACCTACAACCCAGTATCAAGACAGGTCTTGAGAGTTTATTTGAAAAAAAAATTGATGGCTCTACTTCTGTTTTTATTTTAAACATTTTGAGCTCATGAAACTAAAATGAATCCAACTGGGTTGAAGTTTGTCATGTCAGACACAGATATTGTGGATATTTGGGTAACCAACCTTGGAGCAAGTAGCCAGCCACTTTTAAGTTAAAGCACTTCGAAAGGTTAAACTACTAATATTTGGTTCCCAACCTTTAAAGTTCTAATTGCTGAAATTAACAAGTGCGAATAATCCGTAGCAGTGAGTTCAATATTTACTTTGCCATTTTAAACGTGGACTACAATCTAAATGTCTGTTGTTCTCCGTATCCGAGTACCATTGTGTGAGCCTTTTGCCCGTTTGAATATATATGCCATCAAAGAGACATTGTAACAGCTCAGAACTGTGTTCAGGACAGAGGGAACAAAAACTTCAAGGAACT
Source organism: Acanthaster planci (assembly GCF_054643075.1). Taxonomy (NCBI): domain Eukaryota; kingdom Metazoa; phylum Echinodermata; class Asteroidea; order Valvatida; family Acanthasteridae; genus Acanthaster; species Acanthaster planci. The sequence goes on from NC_141778.1 coordinate 13,648,576, forward strand.
GCATACAGTCTGTTTCTGGCTTCTAAGCCCCTGCACAAAATGCAATCAGGAACCAGTATAGTTAGTGCGGCACAAGTGTTAGTAATGGTTAGGCTTTGCATGGCACATTGATTTTGGTTTATGGCTATGGCTACTCGCTGTAATGTTTCAACATCAAACACTTAAGCCACAGTCCAAAGCAGCAGATTTAGACTTGGCCTTATTTACCTTCCAAGCTGGTTGCCAAGGTGTACAATATCTGTGATGCCATACAGCACTCTTTGTCACAAATGAAAGAAGGGAGGCACGGCAGTGTTCAAGCATTATTCTTCTCTGGTAGGGAATAAAACCATTTCAAATAAATCTTCATTTTATTTTACACCATTGTACATTTTTTTAGAAACTTTTTACAACCAGAATGTTTGAATATTTTAGCATATTTGGCACAACGGCATGATTACTCACAAAATACATCTTTACAAATGTTTGTCTTGAATGTTGTCTTGACTATGTCCACAATTTGGAATGAGAAAATCACCAACACAACTGCAAATTAAAGGGAGCAGGTGAAACTTAAGGGTGCGTTCGAGCGAGCTACTCGCTTTAACACGAGTATACTCCAGAGCGCTCGAACGGCTGAAGTACAATCGGAGGGTCAACGAGAGTATACTCTCGCTAGAGGGGGAGTATACTCCTGTACCCGAATGTAATGCGCACGCATCCTACTCGTGTTAAAAGGAGCAACCGCGCGAACGCACCCATTAACATGCACGTGCAGTGTCAAATGCATTCCAGCAGTAACATTCGTTTTAGCCAGGATCCATGCAAAGATGAGAAGACTATATGATGAGGGAATTGTGCAATGACTCTTTTCTGACCCCAGTCATTTGCCTGACAACTGTACACTTTGACAAACAACCCATGAAAATTATACTCTGGAATAGCCGGGGCAAGGAAAACCTTGAAATACACTGTCTGGAGCATAATCAAGTTACATTCGTTTGTTGACTTAAAAGTTCATTAGAATACAGCTAAATCTCCCCCTGGCAAACTGGGACACGAATGACACCACTCAAGTACAATTTCGCAAACTATGCCAATCAAGTTAATGATGCTAATTTGGCTTTGGGTCGTGGATGTCATCATGCTTTTTTTTAATACTAGTATTTGCCCTGAAACCGATGTATGTATTCACACTGCATTCTCCTTGTCAATATACTATTGGGTGAACTTGAAAATATGGTTTTGATGCAGAAGATATGATAAGCATGCAGTTAGCTCCTCTTGAAAATGGTTTTCAAGCTGGGGCAGATGGGGGGGGAGGGTTCAAGGAGTCATGCCACCACTGAAATAGTGAAAGACAATATTTGAGACTATTTCATTTTCTTTCCTTCCAAATATGTGTAAAAAAGCTTCTAAATTTAGCCTCATCCCTAAGGCCCATAATGGATTACAAATAAAAAATTCACCAATTTTTAAGCTCCCTTGAGAAAAAAATGCCCCCCCCCCAGTAATTAGGTCTGGATCTGCCCTTTATCCCAAGGTAACACAATGCATGCAACAATAAACTCTCCTCAAAAAGACTGGCAAGTTGCATTAGCTTTTGGAAATATGTTCAGTACTCTGTTACCAAATCAAAAACACAAACTGGACTGCAGGAAATTGTATGAATGAGATACATGAGGAATTGCAACTGGAAAAATACTTTCAAAATAACAAAGAAAACAAATAAATAAAAAATAAAGGGCATAAACAACTATGTCACCATAACTGTACACACACAAATGTATTTACATCCCGGTCACAGCCAAAAGAAATATAGATATATATATTACACCTTTTTATATTACAAATAAATATACAAGACTGAAATTTTTGAACCAAAAAAGTACAAAATAACTCCAGCAAGCAAAGAACTGTACGAAGTTCTGAAAGGAAATTTACATGTTGTACAAAAATTATATGCAAGCAAAGCTTGACACAGAATCTGTCTAAAATAAAAAGGGTGCATAAAAAGGAAAGTCCCATCCCAAATGTGTGAACTATTTTGGTTCTTTTTATATTTTTGGTATGTATGTTGATTTCTCTATTGGATTAAATTCATGAAGTTTTCATAAATTGTAACATGTCATTTGCATATCATCTGCATACAGTGTAAATATACAATGATGCATTATGCTGTCAAAACAACAGCAATCTAAACCTTTGATTTTGCTACATTTTTCTTCACAAGTTCACAATGAGCTGGCTATGTTAGTCCTACTTGCACTCATTTTCTGCAAAGTTCATAAACATTCTAGCTTTTGGCCTCATCAGTGAAAAACTTGAACTTTACACCTTTCTGGCAAACAATGCGCATACTTCCAATCTGCAGCCAATTTTGTAGTAAATTTTAGTAACAAAGTCAATAAGCACCAGAGTGCACTTGTTAGATATATTTTTAGATCACAAAGCATTAATCACAACACTGTGATTATTTTAAAAGCAGCAAAACACTCACTGCGTAAATGCAGTCATCCCTCAAAACCCCTTTTTATAGTCCAAAAATTAACTAATTTGTCAATTTCAACTGATTACTAGAAAAGTCTTACTCTCAGTGAATTACAGAGAGTGGTTGTTGTCTTTTCAATGCCATATTTCTTTCCATTAGAAATATCACATCCATCATTACTCTCTTTGCAGGTAGAATGCATGCGAATCCTTTCAGTGCTACGTACACGCCATACTTTTCCTGCAGTTGAATTCAACATCTTACAGTTTTTCTCCATTGCTTGGAGTATTCTGGGTGCAGGATCTGAGGGTGAACAGCACAACTTAGCCAGAAAGGGCAAAGCAACCAACTTGCATCAGTTGGGAGTGCATTACAAAGGAGCATAATTACTTGTACTCGCCCTGTAGTTATGGGGACTACCGGTACACACAAAGTGAACGACAGTTTCTTGAGGGACACATTTGTTGTGGGGACATATTCTTGTCTCCGCAGCTCGGTCCCAAATTATCTAACTAAAGAAATTGTTTCCTCAATGTGGGGCCGACCAGGGTATCATAACCAGCTCTTTGTGTCTACGTCTGCCATGTCCCACTTCTAATGGGGCTCCCACAACACAGCATATCCAGCAGCCCTCTGCATGGAACATAGGGACACTCGCGCACCTTCTACTGCAAGTACTTGTATACCTTAACGCAGTGGTTACCGGAGTCGGCTACCGCTACGTAGCCGTCACTGGTCACGGCTAGGTCTTGGGGACCGTAGAGTGGATCACCAGTGGTGTTGACGTAGGAGAGGAAAGAGCCGGTGTGATCAAAGACCTTGGGATATGGGTAGGAAAAGAGGAATCACAGAAGGAAAAAAGACAAAGAGGTTGTGAAAAGGTGACAATACTAATAGCCGGGGATTTTAAAAACCTTGGAACATGCTTGTCTTGTGGAATACTCCCTTGAGAAAAGGACTTGTAACCAACATTTGCCCTGTTAGCCCTTTCCAGCTGACAGTAAAGCCTGGTGTAGAATTTTAAAAAAATGTTTCTTGGGAGAGTTTTGCATTGGTTTCCTGAAGAGAAGCACAAAGAGCTTTAGGATTCCTAGATGGTAGCCTTCAGGAACAGTATAATCAAGATGCTTTTTTGCCATTTGAATATGCACAAACACTAATTAAAAGTCTGCTTCATTGACAGTGAAGGAGGTCTGCAAAAGAAGGTGCCTTGATATCTGGCAACAATAATTATGAATAGCATTTCTTAATGTTTTTGGAAACTGTAAATCCTTCTAATTTAACACCATACTGTGAATTATGGATTTCAGATTTAAATAACCCATCCATTAGTGGGTTCTGTATCAGTGAACCAGTGTTGGATCACTGATTGGGATCCCCATCTGTGTGAAACAAAAACTCCCGAAGTGTGCACATACCAGGGGAAAGGGTAGACTGTTACCTGTTTCTACATTGTTCTTACTTCAAATAATGATGGAGGTGGAAACCAAGCAGTCATGAGCTTAGCCTTTTTTGTTGTTCTCAGGTGAGGGGATATTTGTGCATGACGCGCATATCAAAACCGGGTTTGTTTGCGTTACTCACAGTACGGAGGTTCTCAGTATACTTCAAGAAAAAATATTACAAGGTGCGTTTCTTTGACAGAGACACATATTACCTGGATTCTGCTGTTGCCCCAGTCAGCTACGATGATGTTACCAATGAGATCCACTGCAACCCCTGTAGGAGCATTGAACTGCCCATTACCCTCACCCCTGGACCCAAACATGCTCACCAGCTGACCGTCTTGCTCAAACACCTGGGGGTAAAGGAAATGAAATGTGCAAAGGTACCATCAGTCAAAGGGCTGGTAGGAGCTGGGCTAAAAGGGGAGAAAATAGGAATCGGGCTACTTGATGAGCTCTAACCTGACTAGTTAATTCAGCTCATATATATTTACATGTAACATATTTTTTTCAGGCACATTTCAAATATCAAAACATTTTGAATGATCCACCTGGAGCCAGGTTGTCGTAGTGGTTCTTTCCCCACCTGCCACCTCTAGACCCTGGGTTCATATCCCACCAATGCTAGCCTGGTGATTGGGTTATCAGTTCCTACTTGACTGTCTGAGTTATACCCTTTCTTTCAATCTCTGAAACTGTCATTTTTTCTCACTGTCTCCCCTTTGTATGTTTCTGCTGGATAATGAACTAGAGTGTCCAGGGCACTTGGAAGGAAAGCCTGGTTTCATTAATCAAATTAATTAATTATGATTACAACTCAGCTTTCTTCCCATGACATATTCTTATTATTTCGAAATGCACCTTAAAGGAACATCCAATGCATCAGGAATGGTCTGCACTGGAAGTTACTCCCTCATTTTCTTGCAGATGAACTGTTCCAGATTGAAATGGACTCACCTTGATGCAGTGGTTGTGGAAGTCTGAGACAACAATCTGGTTGTTGTTGTTGACGGCGACAAAGTGCGGCCCACAGAGCTGTTGGTCCTCGGCACCCCGTGAGCCGAACTTGTTGAGGAGCTTGCCATTGGACGTGAAGATTAGGATGGAGCTGGATTTGTTGTCCACAACGATGATGTTGTTGTTACTATCCACACAGACCCCCTTTGGACCAATCAGCTTTCCCGTTCCGATCTTGTTGATGAATTTGCCATCAGGTCCAAAGATGTTGATCCATTTGTTGTCATAGTCGGCAACAACATAATTACCGATGACTGTAACGGCAACACCCGTGGGTCGCTGCATCTGTCCATTACTCCGCCCACGAATGCCAAACTTGTGCTTGCAGTCTCCGCCATTGGTGAAGACCTGCACGCACTGGTTATTGCTATCGGCAACCACAATCCGCCCACCATTGGCAGCGGTGCTGGCCACGCCCTGAGGGTTGGTAAACTCCCCCTTGTTGCGCCCTCGTTGGCCAATGATCAGCACCAGATCATCCTCAATGGGGTTGGTTTTACGGTAGACTCTGAGTGATCCGGCGGCACTCTGTGGTCTCCTCATAGCACGCTGTTTGACATTACTCCGCGGGATCTTGCTGGTTGGTGACTTGGGACTGGAAGAACTGCTCTCGCGCATTACACGTAACTTAAAGGGACTCCCTCTTATATTTCGTCCAAACAGCTTAATGCTCAGTTGATGGGATCCTTCTCTTGGGATCATATACAGAACATCGTAAGTACCATTTTTGTTATCGATGACACGTGCATCATGAACCTCTCCATCTCCAGAATGCAGCTCAGCTGTTACCTCAGCTTCTCCGGTTGTCACTAGCTCTCCTCTGTAGTTCTTGGTGGTGATGGTAACCACCATCTGCTCCCCACAGAAGGCCCGCTTCAACCCCTCCCCGACTGCCACCGTCTCATGAGCAACGGCACTGTTGCTGCGTACCATGCCCAGGTTTGACAAGGTCTTCTCCATATCCCCCATGCAGCCAATGAAGCTGATGAAGTCATTTTCCTGCGGCTGGAGCTGGGTGCATTGTTCCGTCAGCTCGCGCAGCCGCTGGCCCATCTGCTTGCGGACCAGCAGGATCTGCATCTCATTCCCGCTCCTGAGCGCCTGCTCAGTGAAGTCGCAGTTATGCTCAATACTGAGCAACTCTTGCTCTAGGACCTCCTGCTGCTTGTGAAGTACCTCCTGCTTGGATTCATGGGTAGATTTTAGCTCCTTAATCAGCGTCTCTTTTCTGTTGCGGATGCTTCGCTCCAGGGTGTCGAACGAGGTAAGGATCTCTGTCTCGGCCTTTGTCTTCTTTTCTTCTAGACTCCCATTGATGACTGTTACTTGCTCAATGGCATCCTGCAGGCGTGGAATCTGGACACACATTGTTTACATATCAAGAAAGAAAACAATTTAAATTTGGGTGTGTCCAAAGCATGCATTTCATGTACCAATTTCACAGGAAAAACCCGAAATGATTGAGTCATAAATAAACAATCCAGAAATTGATGGTATTTTGTTGTCATGAAATATTAAACCGCAGCAAGGACTGAACCAAATTACAGCTTGTTGAAAATGACAGAATTTTTCATTGGAATAAACTTTCTGAAATGGTGTGACTAAGAATTAAGTTTTCGTTTAACCAGTTTCATACATGTATATGTTCAACCACTGAATTACTATTTGGACTTTTATGGTGAAAGAACCGGGCAAATTCTCTAAACTCCAAATCTCATGATTTAAAGTCGTAACTACGAGATTTTGAAGGATCCTGTGTGCAAATCTGATTTCCAAAATAGAATATTTACCCCTTCAAAGCTTCTACAAAGTTCATTTGGCTGCCACTAGAAATTGGCAGGTCTGCAAACATTTCAGAACTTTTTTACCTGGTGTTTTGCCTTGTCTAGTATATTCCTCAGCACCTCTTTATGTTCATCGATGATGTCACTAAGGAGTACCGTAGGATGGTCTACGTGCTCTGACATAGTACACTCTCCACACACTGCAGTCTCACAGTCATCGCAGTAATAATCCAAGGGCTCCCCCTCGTGACTGGAACAAGAAGGCACAACGTGGTAGGGCTGGTCTCCCCCACTGGCCCCCTCGTCCCCGCTGCTGCTGTCCGGCCCTTCCAACACCTCCATCAGGTTGGTGATGAAGAAGTTGTTCTGCAGGCCGGTCACGCCCTCGATGGGAAGGATGGACTGCTGCCGGCAGATCGGACAGGAGAGGGTCAAGGACTCGGCGGGCACGTAGTTCTGCAGGCACTTCTGGCAGAAGGTGTGGAGGCAGGGTAAGACCTTGGGGGTGTGGTACCGCTCTAGGCAGATGCCACAAACCAGGAACTGCTTGTCGATTTGCTTGACAACTGGACTCTGTGTCGCGGCCATAGCGACAGGGACAGTGAAATTACTGTATCACAATGGTAACATGATGTCAAGGGTCTAGAAAAGATAAAAAGACATCTCTTTGAAGCAAATAAGCAAAACCCCATTGATGTTTCTAAACATGCAGAAATCTTACATCAGGTAAACATTATTCTTTGCAAAGTCAGACTGATTGATCTTGCATTCAGACTAAAAATTTATATTCAGGACTGATATGTTGGCATAACACATGTGATCCAGCATGGCACAATTGCAGACTTTTGAGTTTAAAAGAAAGATTCTGTACAAACTCAAGTCAAGCTGCTTTCTATACACAGTCATGACGAATTCAAACTGTGAATGCGGATACAAACATTGCACAGTGAAAGTTACACACTGTTGAAAAACTACACCATGTTCTGATGGAGATTTTGGCATTTCTCCAAATTCACTGTAAAAAATCTTGAAAAGGTGGGTTTTTATCAACTCAGTTGAGCTCAAATGTTATGCCCTTAGAGTATTTATCATAAATGTGTACTGTAATTATAAGTGCTAACATCTATAATGCTGAAACTCAGTTCATCCACCAACATGTATGAGAAGTTAAGAAGCCACGTTCTGATGCAATCAGAGTCTTCACCGAGGGTGAAATTTGATCAATCGATTAAACGTTTTGTGTGGTGAATGCCAAGGTGACTCATTCACTATTGTAAAAGCATTATTGTTTGAGGACAGAATAGGAAGGATTAAATTTCCACTGTGACAGATTGCTTCATGGTTGACCAGAACACAACACAACCACAAAAAGTAACGATTCTGCATTCCAAATCAAATTTCTTTGGGGGTGGCGGAGTTGTTTGTGGCAGCACATCAGTCAAATCAATCCACCTGAGACCCGCAGTGTGCTTGCAATGAATAAATTAATTTCACACAGACAGTGGCAGGAAAGCAGCTCATTTCACCCATTAGCAACCACACAATGTGACTGAATGTGGCTTGGGTGACAGCACAGAGATATTGGTTTCATGAAGGGATGGCGAGGCAGTGGCTTCTCGGGAGGGGAAATCTATCACCACAGCAGGATGAAATGCTGTGATTGAAATGAAAAGGTGTTCATGTTACTGACAGGATTTGATATATACAGTGAAGGATTACGAATACTCAATTCAGAGACAATCACAAAGTGATACTCAAAAGAACTAATCCACTTGGCTTCTTCCAAATTAACAGCTCAATTTCCAAACTAGAGGCGGATTCAAAAATCATCACATTAAAAAAGCTCAAAGCTCTCAAACACAAATTACTTTTCCAAACAGCTGCCTTCACGTAAATTGACTCATCAATAGTGACTTTCACCTATTTCCTCCATCCCTATAGTATGCAGGTGGGTTGTTTTAATCACTTCCTATAAATACATTCAAGATGATTCTGTCTACGTGGCTTGTACATGTATTATATTTCACCCATTTCTAACGATGCAGGTGAGCTCTGACAAGTCACTATGCATTGAGGATGAACATGAATTATGCCCACTGTATTTGCTCCCAAAGGCAGATCCTTTTCCAGGACCAGCTGCATCCCCAAGCAATTCTCTTTAACTCCCCTTCCTAGATCCCTAAAGATACAGGTGGGCTCCACAAGTGTACAGGAAAACCCAAAATATACCTGTCTAACATCCACTGCATTTACAATAAAAGAATCACAAATTCAAGAGCCTACCACATAGCCCTGCACCCCCAAGCAATTCTTCTCTTTAACATCCCTTTTCTGCATCCTGTAAAGATGCAGAAGGGCCCCCACATGTTTACAGGAACTCTGTATGTGAATCTCCAATTCAAGGGCCTAAATCCCTGCATCCTCAACCTATTCTCCTCTTCTTTCACTTCACTTCTCTGCTTCCGTCTCATCTCCTCTTCCTTCTCTGAGCAGATGTTTGCACCTCATCCTCTCACCTCAACAGTCATCTTCTCTTTCCTCTTTTATACCCCCGTCTCCTCCTTGTTATTGCAAGCACACATTTTCCTCTTTCCCTAAGTGCTCTACTCTTGCATTACTGACGTCAGAGCCGCCATGTATGTCCTTAAGATGGAGGGATGATTAGCCTTGGAGCCACAGCTAATCACATCGGTCATCCAGTCTGGAATTATTCAGGTAAGATCGATGTAGCCAGCATGTTGCAGCTGCCTACACAGCTCATCCATGCATGAATTTCTCTTCAGATGCTCCACAGCATATACATAATCAGGAACGAATCTTTGTATCACTCTATGTACTCTCTTTGGCTGACAGACAGAAATGTTCATCCAATCCTGCCACATATTAAAAACAAACAAACAAACAAACAAACAAACACAGGAAACTAAACAAACCATGCCCTTCTATTAAAGAGGATGACTAAATATTCACATCGCATTACATGCATAAGTACATGCATACAGGTAGTACACTTGCTGATCTCAGTCCATGATAAACTCAATGTGCTATATTCCATACAGAGAAAATCTCCAAGCATAGTCTGCTTCAATGTCATTACCTTAAGGCTAAAATTAATTTACAAAATGGCAATCTACTCATGACCCTCAAACAATTCTTGTTCACAGTTTTTAGACAGAAAAACCTTAACAAGTACAACTAGCAGAATGAATGATCAGGTTTGACCACTAATTTGGCAAGGAAAAAGGTGTGTCCCTAACAGGCTTCCAGCCACAGCAAGGGCTTGGTCTGATGTCAGCATGTAACCGTGCCAACAAATTTGTCATTGGCCAAGAAACTACACCGACATGTACATGTAGCTCTAGACATCAGATATGGATACTGCCATGGCCACATGCCATTCAGCATTTACACTTCCCAAGATCAGTTTATTCAGCCTGCAATTGTGCAACTTGATTATGCCCATAACTTGATTTTGGTGGAAAACCAATCACTTCAACTGGGATGACTCGAGTGCATGGACAGACCCTTTATTTTTTGTTTATAATAATCCATCCCTGAATAAATCATTATGCTCAATCTATGAAGTGGCCGTCAATCATTCCTGGAATGACCAAAAATATCTCAATCTGTGAATATAACCATTGCAGTGAACCATGCATTTAATGAGGACGAACTTCGGGGAATGCCAAAAGTGCTTTGGAATAAATGACGTATGCTCGGCATTCACTGTTGATGAGTGCAATGTGGAGAGACTGACAGCCTGGTACTTCATCGCAAGGACAGTTGAGCAGGAGGAAGAAAATTCATTAGTGATGTGTACTGTACTTCTTAAAAGACATCTACGTCTCCTTAAACTTGTTACCTCTTATAACCTCTTCAATTTTTTGATGATCATGTCTTCATCTGTACCTTTTAATTTACAAATTAAGTCAGCATGTAGTTTTCACACTGAAGACAAACTTAATGTGCATCTGAAAGAATTTCATATCTTTAAAAGCCAAGGAGAAATCAAGGAGAACTCAGCAACAAATCAATTTATCAAAGGCTATACAGATTAAACAATGTTAAGGTCTCTCAGAATTATATTTTTTTTTGCACAAAAAGATCACTCTTGTCAATGACCTAATACAGGTGTGTCATGAGGTACATTATGTTGCCTCAAACTTGGCTTTTAAGAACTCATCATCTGGTTCCTATTTTGTACAATTTCACATAGAAATGTTCTTTGTTCACTTAAAAAGAAAATTAGAGATAAAATGATATTACCTGAAGTTAAATATGAAAAATCAATCCATTTACAGTCTAACAAATTAAATTGAAATATTCAAATTGCCAGTAATCATAAAGAAATTTGAGGCTTGATTCTTATAGTTACAGGTGTCTTTTGCTACAATAATCTATCCAACTGAAATATTGCACTTAGATTACAAATACATTGGTATTGGTATGAGTCATCCACCTTAGTCAAATTTTCATATCAGTGAAAGAAATCTTCAACAAATTCTAGGGAGGAGTACCGTGATTAATAATGACTGGTAAAAAAAGAAAACTGCTCCTTTGATCCAAGCATACTGCATTCAAACAGGTTTCACTCAGATCAGTTACGCTCTTTAAAATGGAGGTAAAAAATGGATGTGGAGGATAGATAACAAGGGCCTGTATGACTCATCCATGGTGGTCAGGCCACGAGCACCCCGAGGTACAATCTACATGTACATGCATGCGCGCGTGCAGAGCGTGGTTAACGGCTGTGATTATACAGCATGTTGGTCTAATCAAGCACGGCCCATCTGGGGGAATTGAGACAGGCAATGACGGGCATTGGGGAATGGAGGACAATATGGTAGAAGTGGGAAGATATTGTGTTAATGACTGGTCCATGTTTGGCCAAGTGTTCAATCTAACAGGCTTGCTTATTTCAGTCTTGCAGAGTGGCAAAATATTTTTTGCAGCTTAATACATTTAAAAATAAATAAAACTGATAAAGAGGAAGTACGATTAATACCCACACAAGTCTATGAGGAATGTGATTAGGTTGTCCTTTCTTTTTTATCACACAAATCACTAGTCATTAATAAAAGTACTCCCCACAGAATTTGAAAGATTTGTTTCATTGATACAAAACTACCACGCACCAGTCACAAGTGAAAAATCCACATGGCATTAGGATTTTTAATCAAAATCATGTGTACTTCGACACTGATGCCAAATATGCTTTTAGGCTTAGAATTATACTCACTTCCAGAAGAAGTGGCAATTGCCCCCCCCCCACTATCTTTTCAGGGGGGGCCATTGGCCCCCCAGCCCTTACGTCTGTGGACTCATTTGCAAATTATATTGTTGACTTATTCATTCCCATCAACGTTTACTGACAATCATATACAGTGAAACACATGTAAGTTGCGTGATCTCAGCTCACTGTCATCTTGCATGCTAGCCTGAATACTAACATGCTGTCACTTTAATTTCTTGTTCATCATTTGCCAATACTGCTAATCCTCTCCACTGGGGCCGCAGACAATGTGTATAATTTTCTGTGGCATGTGATTAGCCATGTCTTTTCCCCTTATCAAACAATTCCAACCACAAACCCTCAATGTAATAACTTTACGCAAGACATAGGATTGACTCTTCTGAGTTTAACTGGTTTTGAAGTCCATCTTAAAATTGTTTGAAAGATTCCACTCAAAGTCTGTGACATCTACAATGTATCATGAATCACACTGAAAAAAGTGGTGCTCTGTTTAAAAATTCAACATTATGCTGTGTATTTCTGCAGATGACTTCAAAATTGAAGAAAATACAGTAAAAATAAGCATTTCAATTAAGGTGATATTGACAAATGCACTTAATATATGGCATCTCATTGTGAATATCAAATGTGTCACGTGTGCACAGCAAAAGAGCAGTTGTTTTCTCATTAATTCACCAATGCAAATTTCTTCACTGCCTGTGAGTGTCAAGTTTAAAATAAAACAACCAGGAAAATAAAAGAAACTTTAATTTTGTATTTTGGTGTTGATTTTCTGACTACTTATCTTATTTTTGATAAAGAATCCTTGAGAGCAATGATATCAAATTAAACTCAAAGCTTTCAGGTATGGCAAAAATTAGTCCTTAAATCAAATGTACTGCTGTAGTCAGATAGATACTAAGAAAGGTATTCAATTTGTCACCTCGCATTTTAAACTGGAGATGTTTCCAACTGAACTCTTTTCTGAGCACAAGATAATCATCTGTAAGTCAATAGGAAAGGGATTTATTGCCAGGACTGGTAAACAACATGCCAAAATCAAATTCAACACAATCATCCCACTGTATGTAGTCACATTCAACCAAATGTCATTGATGAATAAAACTAAACTGTTGAGACCTGTACCTTCAAGATATTCTTTGCTTTCGAACCGTCCATCAAGCATATCCTTGATCCTACCCTAAGCAAAATATCAGTTACAATACAGCTAATCTCGCCGTGCAATCTGGAGGGACCAAACCATGCCACACACACCTTTGAATCCTTGCCCTGTTCAGCATAAATTCCATTTTCAGGTATGAGCAGATCAAGAAAGTGTGTACTGAGGCAAAATGACTCACGTGTATTCTATATCACACAATCCAATAAGATGCCCATGGAGCTGAGCTTTTATGGCTGAGATAAAGTTCTGGTTGGAAAGAATCTTGGCGCTGGCTGTGTAGCCATGGTATTAAGACTGCCAGCAGGGACTGGTGGAGAGATACAGACAGACTGATTCCACAGAGTTGATGAGGCTCCTCGTGGGAGGTCAACTTGACCCACTTGGCAGGCCTCCTGGCCTCAAGAAATGATCACTACGGGCGACACTGAAATCCCATGGCGACTGCCTGTAGAACTATATATGCGATCAATTTTTTGGGGGGTCTGTTTTGACTGACTGGCAGATTTTTTTCTTTGAGCCTTAACACACCACAGGAGTAAGGAATAAAGAAATTGGCACCACTGAATATCAGGGGAATTTCTGTGAAATTTTTTTGTACGGAAGCAAACCTCAAGTCTTGCACAGAGACTCTAATTTTGCAACAGTTATTTCACTGACAAGTACACCTGCCTCAGAAGAACCAAATAAGAGATCAGTGGGATTATCTTTGATAAACCAGCCATTCTGGAACATTTTTCATTACATATACACGATTAACACTACACCTCACATCTTGAAAACCATGTTAGAAAGTAGCTCAAAAGATGTCATACAAAAACTCAGTTCATTCATTATCTCTGAAATGACGTCATCACCTGAAAGAGTCACTTTGAGATGTGTGCCACCATTTTAATTAGTACATCATTTAAAAAAAGTCCCTAAAAAGAGCTAGACAATACTACCTGACATAACTGCATGAAATTATTCAAGTAAAACACACTTGTGAATTCTAGCTGTCTCTTCTCCTGGAACACGTTTTAAAAACTTTTGCTAAGATCAAGACTGTTAACACAAGCACTATTCCAGTCATGAGAAGGGTTTAAAGTTTGTGTGTATTTGAAGATTGTTCTAGATGTTTTGATCAATGTAACATTTCAATTCATTTGCAGGTGCTGAGGAAAATGAAGTCCTTTATCGTTATAAAATAGTTGTTCAAGGTGCAAGGGTAATCAACTGAAAACAAGAAAAGAAATGTGTTCCCCTTCTTCAGGTGCATTTTTGAAACACAAAGTCACATAATGTTTTTTCCCACTATACAAACAAAATCAAACATATACAGCATGGTACAATAATAAATTGATGCTGTTCCCTGTACTCCCTGACAAATGATCCCCAAATGACGATCACCCAGACCAAATTAAATTAGTCACAGAAGCTAAAGAGATTTATGTACAGAAAGTTTAAAATGTATAAACAAGGCCCTTTAACTACATGTACAGTATGTAGCTTGACCACCGAGTGTTCTCTAACTATATCTGTGTTAATATTAGACCTTCATTTTGCTAAGTCTAAGCTGATTCATATGCACAATATTAGTGTCACATATTTGATTGATTTACACACATATGCGACCTTGCTGAGTTGGTCTAACAATATATATGGACAAAGTCTGTGACACTCTACACCTGGATTCTAATGGTCAGGGTTCTAGAATGTCATCTGGCGAACTGTTTATGCCAATTGTGTTTGGTTTGAACATGAAATTTAGTGTTCCTCAGTTTGATGAATGAATAAATGAAATCATGTTTTCAGCAAGTCTCCAACAAACAACCTGTCAAACCAAACTTCTTTATGCATTTACCTGCTCCTTCCTGTTTTGCCTTTGATTGAAACAAACTGTAACACCCAAGGGATGGAAAATCATATTACAACTGCAGGATGCACTTGATCTTCATCTAAGCCTGTAACTCACAATGCACTCAGTGTAATATCTGTATGTGTCAGCCTATATCTTCTTCCAACGTTCATGAACAAGTTGTTAAGCACACGACTTCCACATATTCAATCTAGCTCACAGTTGCCAAGGATTAGTTTTAAATTCAGAGGAGCCACAAATGCAATTGTAACAACAGATGCATAAATCTTACTAAGTAATAGAAAATCTGATGGTCAAATCAAGAACAGGTGTCTTCCTGAAAACAAATTGTTTTAATTTCAGTTTTTAATTTTTTAATTTTTCATTTTTATCTCACTATAACTAGGATATACAATACTACACATGTTGTATGTGTACATGTACACTTCCAAACACTAAATTTAGAATTCGGTACTCGGCCATACTGTTAAAACACATCCCTACACTAAGTGCCACCAAAAATACAATGTAACTTACATGTACATAGTTGCCATGCATTCAGTGTGTTTTTCATGAAAACATGTTTTTTGCCTTTGTACATGCATGCAATGAAAGTACCCAGTAGAGAGCACTTAATTAGAAGTAAACACATCAACATTCAACACGGTAGAAATCTAGCCAACAATATGCTGGTAGCCCAAATATATTACAAAGTATGGCACTGATGTTATGCCGTACGCTGTGCCTTGATGTAACGAGAGTATTTAATGATATTAAGATGGGAGTATAGAAAAAACAAAACAAAATGGAACTGACCTTTTGATCATGACTGCATGGATGAACGTTGGCCAGAGGAAGACAGGAGTGTCGGAGAGTTTATCGGGAGAATGTTCAATGCAGGCAGATGATCAATGCTTAGCAGTATAGAGCAATGTGGGAAGTCAGTATGTATGCACAGCATGCAAGGGAGGAGAGACAGTGATGTCAATGATGCGGGGTGCATACTAATGAGGGCCAGTCCATTTTGCGAACAGGGGTGGACTGCACTGCGCTGATCAGGGGGTGATGGGTCCATGGTGATGGATAAATATATTAATAGGGGTCGGACTGAGGTTATCGTTTCTCAGTATGTGTTAGCTAGCGCTAACACATCACAGTGATATGATTTTAAACAACATAGTGAATAAAATCCAGTGTTTAAATTCTGTACACTGCAGGTCTTGGTAAATATGTTCTCTATTTTTTAGGGACTCTGTTGAGGAAATGTGAATGCAAATGATTTACAAGCAAGAATACATTACAATCAGGACATCACAGTAAGTTATCACACCAATATAACTACCTTGTCTTTCATGGACAAGGAGTCAAGGATCAATACGTATTAACTTATTTACCTTATATAACCATTACATGTTTCATACATGGATCAATTTATTTTGATGAACTCATAATGATAGGATGACTGCACACTGGAGGCTGGCCACATGACATTGAGACGTCTACGTTTACATCTATGATTTGAGTTCTGATGGCAATTTCTCACTCCACGCCCCCAAAAAAGAGATGGAGAGAACGACACAATTGATCATACAGTAAAACAAATTAAACTAAAAATTAATAAAACAGTTATTTTATGGCCTCTATGCATGCACATGTAAAACAATAAAAACAGACGGATGAAAACTCTCACTCTGAGAATGATCAAAAAGCAGTCGGAAAAAAATTTGTTTAACAGTGCCAAAGGAAAGGAGCATTATTTTGGTTTCTGACTAGATCCTTTGATTTATCCATTCTAACCAAGTGAGGTACATGTACAATTTGGCCTTGCCCATATGTATTTCACACAAACTTGTTTATTGACTAAGAGTTGACCTTTTACCTCCACGCTTCGGCTTCCTTTTCTCATTGTTATGGGTATAATCTGGTCAGTATTTCCTGACAGGATTCTCATCCGGTTTGGCAGCACTAAAGCTATAAATACCACAGTCTCAAAGGTTGTCAGTGGTCAGACACACATTGTCGAATGAACCAATCCCAAATGATCAGACAGTTGCAATACACCATGCATACAGATATAGGAAGGAGAATGCTTGGGTTTTGTTGTGGATTAAACTTAAACACGCAAAATTTGGCAAACTTTAACTACCTGTACTTGTTCTGCTTGACTGTAATTCTCCTTAATGACCTACACCCAGTGGCGTAGTGGGGAGGGGGACACATGTCCTCTCCACAAATTTCCTGTGCCCACCCCCGGTACCCCCACTGAAAAAAAAGGAATGAATGGCTATTGAACAAGGCTAACAAAAACTTACCCCCCAAAAAACCACACCACTGAAAGCTGGTGGCCCCCCCCATGAGATGCTGGTGCACCCTTTGTGCCCCAATCCTAGCTATGCCACTGCCTACATGTACACATATACGTCATACTGTGACAACAAAACACCAAAAAAACAATACAATGAAACACACCGTCAATACTCATGTTATGGACTACCTGACGAGGGTCAAAATGTACCTGAGAATGATTTTACTAGTATATCTGACTTACTAAATAAGCAATCCACTGTCAAACGATTTCCATGCCAAATATTTTATTTAGCATAAGCTATTGTAACTTCGATTAAACAGAAACCATTTGCCTGAATCTGATTAACGACCAAATAACAGTACTTGAAAGCGATACATGAATCTGCCATCTCTAATTAAAATTCATTTATCTCTGGTCACTCCTTTCCAGATTATCTTTCTCGTTTTGATTGGACCAGCAGAGCAGGTCACTTCACATGACCAACTTCTGTACAGTTCTGTGAGGCAAAGTGCAACCACCCCAAAGCCTGTGTGCATTCACATCTTCACAAACTCGTTTTCAAAACAATTTTTATCCGGCAGGCAGAGGCAATTAACATACATTTCATCTGTTGTTTTTCAATTGAATTGATTACTGACTTCAAATAGAGCAAGTGGTTCCATGATGATCAGGAAAGTCAAAGTACAGTGCATGCAATCATAATTCAGATTCTCCTTCTTCCCTAGTTAAAAAGGAATGCTGATATGAGTCGCTGCTGTAGGGGTTCACTCTAGGTAGAGACAAAGTGCAAAATATGTCAGCCAATTTGTACACAGAAATTGATTCCTGTCACAGCTGGATAGTCTCAACTCCTCAGACATCTCTTTTTTTTTGCTTTGAGTAGCAAAAATGTACTTGTGACAATATGGTTCCTGGAGTGCCAGCCTCATCATGTTCAGACAGCTGATCAATTCAAACTGCGCCACCATAGATGAATATTCTAGTTGGGCCCACTCAGTTTATTCCAATTCATTTCTCTCCTCTTTCTTACTGAAGTTTGCCAAAAAAGTCAAGTTTATCTCATGAAAAGTGCAAGCAGTTTGCACATGAGGGTTTAAAAATGCTAAACGTTTTGTTAGATTGATGACAGACATGTTGAATATTTTAATTAGCTTTGCCCTATGGCCATCAAAATACTGAGTAGTAGACAGTTAACTGCAAAAGAAGACAGCTGCATATGGCCCAGACTGGCCCAGACATGCATGCCCTTTCACCATTCTACATGATGTAGATGAACATCGGCCTCCCAAGACATGTGCAACTGCACTCTGAAAAGTTATACTTATACTGTTTGTGATCTCTATGAAATTTGCCAAAGAGGGCTCCACTCGTAGAACATTTGTGGGCTAATGATTACCAGTGCCATAAAATTGGGCCATGGTGCTTTTATCAGGTTAGACCGATTTGAATCTGTAGCAGACTGTCCTAGGTAGACAACACAAATCAGTTTGAGTTAAAGAAGCATTTACACTGTATCTATCTACAAGTGCCAGGTAAACTGTACAGTTGTTTGGAACTTGAAAAGTTTGGTAGACAGAATGAGGACTGATTACCATTTTCAAATCAGGCAAGTGTTCAGGTCACAATCATGAGCAGGCTTCTGGTATCATGAACTTAACAAGAAATTGATACTTTCTGACTTTGGTTAATGTTTGTTGCTTTCACTCACAGATTACTCAACAGAGATGAGTGGTTGATTTATAAATAAATGATTTATAAATGAATTGAGAGATTGGGCAACTAGTGCAGGACTGAATGCCTGACTGGAAATTTCACTATGAATATGCAATTAGTTTGAGACATTACGTTAACCACCCAAAGTACTTGTTCCTGTTATCATTTTGCACTTACAATCTTGCAAAATTAGAATCAGATTTAAACCAGACACTTATCCAGGGAAAACTGTGACAAGTTTACGACAATGGAATCACCAATTACATTTACACAGGAATGGACCTTAATTTGCTTCTCCTAGCAAACAGACAAAATAGTAATTTTACAAAGAAACTGGAGAACTCATAAATGTGTTTATGGCTGAATGTGTCAATGGTTGTATTCTGTATGTTGTAAAAGTGTTAAAAAAAGGCTTTCTGTGACAGGAAAGTGTGCCTTGAACTATAGAAAAGGTTTGTGCATAAACTGAGGGTGAGTTCCAGAAAGCGTGATTTATGGATATGTTAAGGATGAAGTGCATGTTTCACGAGTGGGAAATGTCAGGAAATCTTGTTGGCAAGTTAATGGTCTCTTTGGAATGCCAATAGAGTTTGGGAAAAAACATACAATTTCCAACCACTTGATTTCCCCAAAAGCTTCAAGACCGATGACAGGATGTGACACTGGACAAGAAACATTCTTTATAAAAAAAACAAGGGTGACAATTTAACATTAGATTTCTGCAAACACCCTATAGATGTAGCTAAAAAATTGAGCCTAAACCCTAAAATTTAAAAAGACCATACAATTTAATTTCAAGAGGGAAATTCCTTGTACACGTACTAAATCAAGTAAAAGAATTCATCCTTTTCTCAAAACAATGCAACAAAAGAAAGGAAGAATTGTGATGTACTACATGTAGATACTGACCACACTGTCAGGAATTGGTTGTGTAGACGACATCACAAGTGAAAACTTAGAACAAGCCTATGTATCTTAGTTTATTGATCATGTACCGTGTATACTACATGTATATCAACCTGCCCTTGCCTCACCACACACTCTCCAAACTAAGTCACATCCTGGGCCTGTTTGTTTCATGTGGATCTGGATCTCAATCAGTGATCCCCAAATTGGTTCGCGGTATGCATTGGGTGGGTTCTGGTGTCAGTGAACCAATGTCGGATCACGGATCGCGATAGGGATCAGCATGAAATAAACAGGCCCACTACCTTCTACAGCTCATGCTCAGGGCACACGGTAACGATTCAAAATGTACACTGTGCCCCTTTACCGATAAATTCTTGGTCAAGATTCCCCATTTCAACAGCACACTTTGAGACAGACTGCTTCCCATTTTACAACAAATTCCCCCCCCTAGGCTACAAAACGAGTATACATGTAAGTCTGCTGTTATCAAATTTAAATTCTGTTGGATATTTCTCCTTCATTCACTAATGTCTGCATGAATGTTTGGGCTGCGTAGGCAGACACTTTGCCGGCCGGGGTTAGCTACATCAACACTCAACACAGATTGTTATAGCAAGGTATCCATCACTGTGAATTGTGCCCTGGAGTATGCCTCTTACATTTCTCGCTTGTCTATATGAATATCATTAGGAGAATAAATGTATAAGGGGCCCCTTAGGGTACGGTTATCAGACTCAAGCAATTGGTTTTATGCTAATTTTGATTTTGAATTTAATTAGATTACTTTTTGAATAATTCTGGTTCTTAATGCTTCAGCTCGCCCATCTTTTTGTTCACATTCTTTATAATTGTGTTTTCTTTTGTTTTTCACTGGCATTTCAATTTGAAGCTATTAAATTGTTAACAGTTTTCTTGAACAAAATGATGTGATTTTGCCAAGACTTACATCAATTAAACAGTTCCTTTTTATTTTGCAATAAAATCTGCGTAGGTGACAGTTGTGATGAAATTGCCCAAAATGAATTCTTACAGATACACATAAATACTTGCATGATTGCCAGCTTCAGAGATATTCTTTAAAAGTCTCTGATGCACAGATTTTAATTAATAGCCATAGCTCTACAACTAATTACAAGCTTAGCCAATATATTTAGCAAAAAAAGGAGATGATTAGACTCTCTGGATAGGATTTTAGCTTTGGAATGTCTCTGTTAGTACAGTTCATTATTACATGAGAATATGGTTACATATTCTAAATAAGCACATGCAGTGAAGGCTTAATCACAGAGGGCTGACATTTCTTCTCAGGTAAACTTTATTCTTTTGCTGTGTAATGGGCCTATGTCTGAAAACATGTTAGAGGGCTCAATGTGTGTTGACAGATAAGGAACAGTACTGTCGCCTACTCTAAAAGATGGATGTGGCAACAACAAGTGGAATGTTCAAATAGCCTTCTCCTTGCAATGTAAATCTGAAGCACTCTCTCCTTCAGAAATACAGTAATTTTATCATCTCATGAATTACTAGTATCACAATCATTCAATTTGTAAATATTATTCTGGTAGTAAGGAAACATTTCAAACTTAATTTGGGTTCTTTTTTATGACAACAAGACAACTCTGCTTCTCATAGAAAGAGATACTTGTTCGAAAGAGGTATTCCCCCCCCATAAAATATTCCTACTGAAAAAAGCCACAGTTTTCAATTGTAAAGATAAATGCGATGGACTAAATACATGTAGATCTATGTCTAGAGTGACCAGCAAATGAACCAATGATATATGACCTAACCTGATGAGCCAGTAATTGGAGACACATACATGTACACTGTATAATGTACCTAGTGCTCCTCTGGGATGCTGGCTTAAATGACAAACCTAGCCTGGCAAACCAAACTCAGTTATTTACAGTGAGTCCGTGGCCAGGTCAAGTTATAATTATGCTGATAATTTGGGTGGGGCTGGACTGCGGCAGTGTCTCAGCTAGAGGGTGCATGTTGGGTAGAAATCTATTTTTGGTTTTGTTTGGGTTTTCATTGAAAAATGGGGAGGGGGTTCACCAGTTGCAGAGAGAAACTGAAGAACTGACTTCAGAATTTTGGGGTTAATTAGGTAGGGGTGCATGATGAAAAGATGGAAAATATGTGTGCCAGGATACCGCTCTAGCTATTAATTCAAAATTCAAGTCAAGTCAGTCTAAATCTAGGCCCTCAGAATTTTTAGCACAGGAAAAGCAGCCAGCTAAAGGAACACAAACTTCTTCAATTATAGTTCAATACAATCTTGTACATATGTACAAGTCCACAAAATATGTAATATTCTGATCGTATCTGTCTTGTTCCAGTGCAAAATGTCTCCAGCCAGTCCCTTGCAATGCAAACTATGCAGACATGCTGACCTTAATGCTGATGAGTGAGTGACCAAGGAGGAATGCATTCCTGTACAGCCTAATTCTGTACCGTTCTTCAAAGGATAACCATGAGCTAACACCTTACATGCACATTCAACTCATACCCTACAATCAACATTATTACAGCTATACTAATGCCACTTCAGCATGATAAAGCCACATCTAGCTTAATTGGCTGTGGCTGAAAGTAACAGATGTACTTATGGAAGCCACTAGCTATGGCTATACATGTATGTGGCTAATTGTCATTTAGAATTACATGTATATGTCTGAGTCCTAGCCATATTTGATTTGGACAGTGCCATTTTTCTGTTCCTTCAAAGCTAAGGTGCATTCCTTTTATGCCAAGATTCTACCAGTTTGGGCACATTCTGTCGAAAATTCATTGCCCATCCTCCATGTCAGATGTTCGCAACAACCAGTGAAAAAAAGTTCCTTACTGGTTCTAATGACTCAGCCACACACTGTCTCCTGCTAAGCATGGAAAACTACATAGCACAGAAAATATTTGCTTAGCAAAACAGGTTACCAGCAGCTGAAGTGCCATGCAAAGTGTATTACTTGAAACTGATCCTCTGTTTTTTTGCTTAGCACATGAACTGGCAAAGCAGTGTTCATCAGCATTCACCTGTTTAGGCCCAGCGTACGTTCCAAGAATCGTTCCAAGGACCTACTTGGAACCCACAGCAGATGTACAGAATGCGAACTGTTATTCCCTGGATAAAACACGCAGCCATTCTAGTCACTCCGCAACTCTTAATCAGGGGATTCCCCTCACCAAATTCTCAAATTATCAAAACATTCCATGAAACACTCACCTTTAGAAAGGATTAATTTCTGCCAGTATTCCCAAGACAGTTGATGGATTCTGATCCATTGTCAAAGGTTGAAATCTTCAGAGGTTGAGATGTGGAGTCACTGTAACTAACTGCTCTTGGAAATACCTCCAGTGCCTCGGCTCTACGGCAACGCCACTGACGAAATACAGGCACACTGGAGCGATGGGAGATGGGATTGACTTTGTCACCTCCCTGGATGATGACCATTTGCTGGCTGGGGTACTCCTGAGGGGTTGGGGAATTGGGCTTGAGGCAGGTGATGTTGGAATGTCTAGAGGGCAGGAGTATATGGCTAGAGATAAGTCAGGGATGAAGAGAGATAGGGTAAAGAGGGATAGCGGTGGTGGGACATAAATGGCTTGGAAAATGGATGAGGTGCCAGTGGAGGGATGATGCAGGCTAAGTGAAAGATGAATTGAAGAGGATGAAAGAGTGGATGGGAAAAAGAGAAGGAACGATCAGATAGTTGGAGGGTCTAGTACAGCATGGATGAAAACTGGTGATGAGTCTATGACAGAAGGAAAAGAGAAAATGTTAAAGATAGGGAGAGTCGTGACAACTGTATATTTAAATCTCTGAAACACAGAACGAGTACATGCAACTCAACCATTCTGACTCCATAATCTCAATCTGAGCCATTCCTAAGATTTTACTCCAAAGTTTTGAATACACCTGAGATTTTACTGGTCTTTATAATGGCGGTTGACCCTGCCAACCTGTGCAATCCATCATCTGTGTTTATCCCAACCTCAACTGCCAATGCTTCAGATTGTGAGCAGGTTGCTGAAGTTCTTGAACTTTGCCAATCTGATTGTGGGTGACTGCATTGATCAGCCCACGTCTTTGACTTGTGAGCCTGCTCCAGTTGTGAATGAGTTTTCCAGTGGAGCTCTCAAGAAAAAAAATCATGCTGTATTCTGAGGAACAAAATGCAAATCAAACCACTATGGGAGTGTACATTTTTTCTCTCTGAATAACGTGGATTTATCAAAATGTTCCAGCTCAAGGGTTGATTTCACAAAGGCAAAACTGGCAGAAGAAACCATTCATTCTCCAATCACAGCTACCATGTCAAACCTCAATGTTAACACGACAGGAAATTCATACACGGGGTCTACGTGGTTGAGTGAGCAATCTTCTGCCACATTTACGACTGTCCACATGGACCATCTGGTAACATGGAAGGGGAACAATTGCCATCAAGCCTGCTGTCAAAAAGGTTCTGGACTATAATTACGTATATGCCATCTGGAGATATCTCAATCACTATATAATAGGTCTGGACTATGAACACTGATAGCAATCCATCCTGCCAAAGCACAGGTGATGAGGTTAGCACAAACATGGTACCTCACTAGGGCCGCTGTACACGACTATATACATGTATACCTGTGGATTTTTGAAGGAGAACTTCCATTTTTCATTCATGCATTGTGTACTGTACAATTAAAGCTATGTACATCCATGTGAATCTTAAAATGCTTGACATATGAAATTGTTTCAATAACATTCAATTTTCAAATGTGCCAGAGCCAAAACAGGGTGAATAAAACATTCATTTACAGCAGATTATGTCAGAACAGTATGCATTTAAATCAATGCATTGATGGAATTAAAATACACAGAGAACAATGTACATTAAATTTTGATGAGAAGAAGGAAATTAATCAGGCCCACCCATGGGCTGGACTCCTGGGAAACAAGGACAGTGTGTGATGCAAGTAGGACAGTGAAACCAAGTAACCTGAGCTACTCATGTACATGAAGCACTGTCATTGTAAACACTAGCAGCTGCCTCTTTCCTGGGCAGGTCATAATAAACCCTGGACTATAAAATTGGTGAGAAATACTGTGATGTAGGCATGCTGTGATGATATGGGGAGGGGAGAGTGACAGAAAGAGGCAGGCAAAGGGAGCGACGCTTCCCCACCCCTACTACCATGATGACAAGACACTCGGATCACGAACAGCTAAGAAATGTATCACATCACTGAGAAACAGGTCACACACTCAAAACAACCATCCAATCACTCTACTTTCTCTTACAGCAACACCATGGGAAAAGACCCACGGTTATAACCTGAACTTACCAGCTTGAGATTTTTGGGTCAAGCTTGAGATGGATGAAGTGCCTCCAGCATGCAGAAGAGAGGACTGATGATGATCCCTTATGGAAGTGAGAAGTCCGTTCAGGGTTCATTTAATCCATCAATGTTGGATTTTGTCTGAAAGAAACTGGGGCAAAAGTCAGACAGCAAGACACTGTGTTGGATACCAGACTGGATAAATTACTAATACTAGGCAGTGTTCTTGCGGCGTTGTAACCATACTGTACATGCAGTTTCACCAAGCACTTTGTGACTCAATTTCAACATTTAAGTCGGTCTGTGAATTCTAATCAAACCTGATCTCAGCATCCGCAGTAAATGCCCACAACAGCACGTGATGCCCAGCCAATCGTAGGGGTCTACACAAGCCAACTCATAATCCCTGTACTTGACTCAAAAGGCCATTCACAACACTGGTATAATGCCAGACCACAATTGCCGTCCTATTTACCGGAGTGATCATCAAATCTGATCTACTCACAGTGTACTCAGACAGCTGGTGGGGAACATATGTTGTGGTATAATTGGTGTGCATGGTTGGCTTGGAGTGTTTGTTTAGTAGTACAACGGCCATTCACATTTAGCACTATGTTTGCCATCTCAGCTGAGATATTTTGTCCTGATTCATCATTTTCAGTGACACCTATTTAAACATTATTGACACACCAGCAAAAAGGTTAACTGACTTATTACATGTACATGTACAATACTGAATTAATAAGAAATAATACGTCAAACTATACTGTACAGAGAAATCATCGAAGGACTATAAGAGCAGTTTAGGACAATCAAACCTTGTTACGTTTGCACTTTATTATGCACAAGAATTACAAACTGCTATAAACAATTAATATTTCATAGTTCAAATAATTAAATGGTTGAATCCCCCCCCAAAAAACCCACAAACTTAAAAATTGAAATAAACACGTACCAAAATATCTATCTGACTGGAAGAAAATTATAGTGAATGACAGAGATGAACATTTAACAAAATCCCTAAAAACAAAACAGTTGTCTTACACTCTGATTAGTAGGGAAGGGCTGAAAAAACAAACCAAGTCAACCTCAAACAATCAAAATAACTTAACCTCCCACGCAACTAGAAATGTTATTCATGATAGCATGAACACAATAATCATGTCAATGCAATGTGTGCCACATAACCACATAATGTCCGGGAAGAATTCCATATTCGGTTTCAGCACATCCTACTGTATGCAATCAAAGACCCAAGTAATCACTTGCACGATCGATCGGTGACCCCACCACACTGAAACTAGGAAACCTTGGAGTTGGGCAACTTCCGTTTGATAAGATAACTTATGCAAATGGTGTTTCTGAGTAACAGGGGAAAAAATCCGGATTTCGCAAACGGGGTAATAAAAGTTGTCACGGTGTGATAATGAGGGTAAGAAATATTCACATACAGAACGCTTACCCGATAAATCATGATCGCTCTAAACAAATAAGGATATTTGAAACAGACAATT
This sequence comes from Acanthaster planci, assembly GCF_054643075.1. NCBI lineage: Eukaryota > Metazoa > Echinodermata > Asteroidea > Valvatida > Acanthasteridae > Acanthaster > Acanthaster planci. The sequence goes on from NC_141778.1 coordinate 13,675,317, forward strand.
GACATCTTGATAGAGAAGAAAATCAAGCTGATAGTGACATATCATGCAACTGGGAGAGAGGGAGAGACAAGGGTGGTTACCCATAGTAAACCTCACCCCATAGTCCCAGCAAAAGAAATAATATCAAGAAAATGAGTTGGGGGGGGGAGTGTTCTCTCCATTGAGAAAAATCTAGAGGTTTCCCCAAATGTCCTGAAAAGTTTCTTCAAAATCCAACCAAAATGGTGTCAATTTAAATAAAGAGCTGCACTCCTCTCGTCAACAGTTTTCTCGGAAGGTTGGGCGCTTCATTTACTGTGGTTTTCTAATTCTAATGATTTACCTATTTGAAAAGACTAAGCTGGATTTCTTTTCAAAATGGTGTAAGTTCAAAACACAAGCAGCGTTAAATTGGAAATCGAGTTTTGTCTCTTTAAAATATTCCTTCTTATAAAGGGCCAAAAAACCGTACCTGGTCATGAATCGTGTAGCTGAGGGAGAAAACCTGAAAACCACACAATGTACCAGACCCTATGCAAGTCCAGTCATCAACCTTTAACGGATGTACATTATGATCACATTAATTCTTGAAACCCACATTCTGAATAAAACGACAAACATGGCTCAAACTTGACAGATTATTAACATGCAATGTATCTGTAATCTACACATCAAGTTTGCCAAAGTGAATAAAATATAACATGACTCATGTATTGGATTGAAAAGTGAAAAACCCACCTTGCAAACACAGCATGGAGGTTATAGCAGTTCCCATAGGAGTTTCAACATTAATTGTATTCCAGTATGTCAGACAGCAACAATATAAGACTCCATCACTATCATGCAGCACTGTCAAGAAAACTTGGATTCTACTGCAGTGTCAACACAGTATAAGATCCCAGCCAGTTTCAGGTGCAAGTCCTGCCCAGGGGCGTGGCTGCAGGCACACAATCACTGCTGCACAGCTAGCTCTGCAGAAGTTCAATTCAACTTAAGAGCAAAATTCACAGCTGGATACAAATCCTTGAATCCTGTGCTTGGTGCTGGGAAACCTTGGAACTGAGCTGAAAAAACTACTGCTGCCGAGTTGTACAGTGCTATGACTAACTGGACAGTTTGGGGAAACTCACAATATCAGCTGCAGACATAATCAGATGAAGAAACCCAACAGCAAACTGGCAAAGAGCAATAATGAAAAATACAGAAGAATCAACGGACAGCAACAACTTTACAAGCAATACAACCTAAAACCAACACATACATCCCTGACTACACCTCATCAAATGTACCTATAATAGGAAAATACCTATCAGACAAAACTCGATAAAATGCTGACATGAAAATGGAAACTCAAACTGCCCTGCAAGAAATATTGCATCAAAATATTGGAGATAAAAGAGAAATCCCTACAATCCATACACCATGCACAGCAAACAGAGAACAGAAAACAAACCATCAATTCTCCCATGAACAAATAATCTATTCCATTTTCACACGGATATTACTCTGTGGCCTACAACAAAACCTACAACAAAATGTAATCCCATTACAAAAAAATTGGGCTGACCTTTTACATCAGCGCAGCCATAACATTTTGGTGGGCATGTTGGCATTCACATAAACAAACCCATTTTTCAAGGTAAGACAGAGTCTGCAAAGTGTCTGACTGCCGAGTTCATATTGTGATTGGTTCCTAAAGCTGGTTATACTCAGTGAGAACAGCTATTGTATTTGAGGATTTTATTCCTGATTTCAAAACCTTATCCAAATAGTGATCCAAGCTATTTATATCAACAAAAAATTACAGGATCTGACGACGCGGAATCTTTTTTTCACCGAAGCCAACCTGTCAATACATCCTTTGAGATGTTGTGAAAGCAGAAGTTTGGCTGTTGTGAATTTTCTGTCGGCAAACATGAATCACTTTTACAGGAAAAGTCCACATAATGCTTGCATGGTAAACATGCTATTTATGGCTTTGATAGTACTTCAACACTTCACAGCTCTTCTCCAGAACATTTTATCCTGAAACTTTACAAAGCCGGAAGTTAAAATCCTCATGAACTTAGCATGACCTGATTTCTGAGGGTTAATGATCGGAAAATGCATTAGTAATACACTTAAAAATTTCTTTGCTTTGTAACACCGGGTATTAAGCTTAACAGATACCTGAAGAAAGCAAGAAAAAAAAACAAGAAAGGTGGAGAGCAAAAATATTGCATGCCAAGACTGAATACTACCAAGGCATAGTGCCAAGAGTGCCAAGTGCATGTTATCAATAACTTCATTATTATTTGTTTCACAACAGAAACTTTCAAGTGATTATCAACTTACCTTCTTCAGTGATGTGCCTTCTACACAAATCATTCAATGCAGAGAAAGTACAAACTTCTTTTTCATCAGGCTTGCAACTTGGTCTTTGACAAAAAAGAGGAAATTCCAATCTTCGCAAGATTTTGTACTGTTTTTTTCAAATTCCAATGGCATGAGAGTGAAGTGAAAAATGAGGAAATCAGTTGATCCAAGGAAAAGTTGCATGCCTTTTAAATAATGCACAATACATTTAACCACATTTTTGGTTTACAAAAGTTTTATTTCAGCTTACAATTTTTTTAATCAAACAAGGAATGTCCTAGTATACCCTGTGTAATGTTTGTTCAGCTTGTAAAATAATGCGACCAGGAAGGAGAAAACCAGGTCAAAATCTCAACAGAATAAAATGCAAGATCTGGGGCCATACTGACTGTACGTGCTTGCCTTAGACTACTGCAGACCAGCAGACGCAGTAGTTTGATGAACAATCAATGGCTGCGCGCTCAAGCACGAAGGAAGTCTGTAACATTTGTGCCTGAAATTTCAGGTACACGGCAGAGTTTGCTCACCTGTACATTACCAACAGGTGATCTGAAATTTCAGGAGAAAAAAGGGTCTGGAATCAGGCTACTGCAGCAGGACTTAAATCATTGATTCAGTGAATGGTTTATGTGATATCACAGGTGTGGTGCACATGCAACTAATTTTTTTACTTGAATGAATGCAAATTCGTGTTACCTCCACATGAAATGCACTCATCCATAAGCCGCTTGCACACTGTGTGGGAGCCACAGTAATGCTTTGCTTTATGCCCAAGGGTACACTTCTTCAAGGAAGTCCATACAGAATTATAAATCTTGTCACTGGATGCAATTGCTAGCTTCTACCTGTTGCAAGGGGAGGTCATTAGGGATGTCTTTTTTTCACACCGACCCTGGTATTCTCAGTTACTAGTCTGCATCTTTTTGGCATCTGCATTTCACCGCAACTTTCATCAACTGTGGCGATTGAGGCAGTGAGAGTTTTAACAATGCAAAAGAGTTAACATGCAAGTTTACTGTAGAAGTCAAAGAAAGGTACCTCCCTATAAAGAAAAGTAAACAATGAGTCCTGAAAACTAACAGGTGGTGTTGAGCATGGTATGCTTCAGGTAAGAGCCGATGAAGAGTGGCAAACATCTCTGAACTGATTAACATCAAAGTGAGGACTGCTGATGGAACATGCCATGTGACCCTGACAAACTCGGTGGTCACGTTGTAAAATCCTTGCACTGGTAAGCAGAGGGTCTTTGGTTCGAGTCCAACTCAACTAACTTTTTTACCATCAGCTCTCAAAAAAAGCACCCAGGTATTGTAGTGAAAATCAAATGACACTTGAAATGAAATGTGTGATACGGAAATCAACATTAGTCAATAAATGAAGGATAAACATACAATGGAGTTGTATGCTTGTATCAAGGTAAGGCAGAGAATTGGTTTTACTGATAAAAACCAGTATCCAGCAGATAGTCAAATACTAGGAAATGCATCAACACACGTTTCAACCAAACAAGCTAATAAATATATATTCCATTGAAACAACATTATAACGCAAAGGCAATCAATTCCATAGGCTATTTGGTTAATTTCAAAATACAATGTACTACAAAGCTGTAAAAGAAATCTGAATGCAAATACTAAAAATATTAAGGCTTGAATACTACATGTACATTAACTAGTAAATGCATGTTATTTTTCCAAATTACAAATGCAGCCTTTTAAGACCTTTGTACCACAATTCATTCAAATAAACAAGCACACACACACTTTATATTTCTGGAAAAAAAATAAAAATATTTACAACTCATAGAAATGACAATAATTGATTCTTACAAGGCCCCTCTTGTAAAAAAAAGATCATCAGATACTGAAGTATGGGATTTGATGGGTAAATATTCCTTTGTGCCAAAATATTCAGTTCCGATAAAGAATTTGCATCATGTTTGCTAAGCGATTCTGTTACAACTATCACACCTCTTGAGTTTGTTCTTTAGTTTGACTGACACTTTTCAATTTATATCTCCTGCCATATTTGGAACTCATATTTTCTTCTTTATTTCTTGTCAAACTTGGGTACTTAGACCTAATATGCTGCAACAGTATACCTATTATTAAGACCCATTAATACATACCTAAAACAGTTTAGCTATACCTACTGGTTGAGAGCCTGTCTCATGGCTGGTCTTAAACAATAGATAAAACACCCACATGGCTGCATGCCACTTCACAAAGTAGGCGCCATGACCATGGCAATCTCCATATAAGGGGATTGTTATGACTATACATTGTGTTGTAGTGTACTATAATCTATGAGTTTTTGTGGAACTGTGTGCAATTTTTTTGTTGGTTTGATTATATTGGTAAAATGAGTTCTTATTTGTTTTGCTAATTTTCATCCTTTTTTTATTTTTTGTATTGTATTTTTGGTATTTTAATGTCTTAAATTATGTAAGCTGGGATCCATGGGAGATCAGTGAGCAGGCTTACTGAATGGATCCCCCAGGGTAAAAAGTAAATAAATAAATAAATCCATGAGAGGAACATACCATAACATGGCTAGAGGGATGTCTGAAAAAATGAAGTGAAACTGCTCAACAAAATTGTTGAGAATTTGTATTATTTTTAAAACTTGTTTTGACTTCTTGACTAAAAAGGTATTTATGAACGATAATAAAAATGTGCTTTGGCTTTATAAGCCTCAGGCATTATCAGGAGCATTTATTCTGCTGATCCGAATCTTCCACGAAGGTTTAAGAACGGCAAGGCACATATCAAACCCTCATTAATGGTTCCTGTGCTTCAGTGCCTCCAGCCTAACGCTGGTCAAAAGAAAGTTATGCAAACAGGAATCCTTAGAATGCCCACAAAGCACTGCATAGAATTTTCAACATTTGGTAGGTATCTGGCATTTAGCTTGCAATGAAAAACCCTGTTCTGGTATTGACAGAGTGAGCATACCTTGGGACAGGGACGTCGACTGCTACTGGCCATGTGATACATTTGAGTGACAGCATGAGGTTCTCCGTATAAACCCACATAGATCACTGCCTTGTCTACACTTCTGCATACACAGATAACAAGACGCCCCATTCTCTGAACTGCCTGTCTTAGCCCAAAGGTTACAGTAATTTTCACAAATGAGTTTCTTGGTGCAGTTCTGCGCTAACAAACCCAGTTACTCACTAACAGGTGTATGTACGGTGAAGAGCATGCTAACTTCAAAAGACAGCTTAAATACTCTTTGTTCTTTTCACACCTTACTTAAAATACCATGCTGCAGAGTATCTGTCCCGAGTGGGACCAAAAGAAGGTGCAATTTTCCTAGCAACAGAGACTCCTTTTGTGGGAACTGCACTTTGCAGGTTCAAAAATGACTATGAAATGCGAGAGGTTACAGTTGTGTCACTACTAACACGATATACACCGGGGTGAGATTTGACCAATGATAAAAATAGGTGAAAACAGCTGAAACAAGGCATAAAGAAGCTGAATTGTGAAAATCTCCTATGCCTTTGTACACATCCAGTGAGGGAAAAAAAGCTGAAATCAGCTGAAAAGCTGAGGAATCTAATCCCTAATACACTCCCCACCAACATGAGTCTTTTCAAGCATTCAGATGGTATTTCTACTCAAGGCGGACTGAAGGGTAGAGCAGGGAACAGGATCAGCATATCCAAGTTTTGAAACCTGCTGGGATGTTTCCTTTATCCATTAAGCAGCCCGTGAGATTGACCCCATGTCCAACCAAATTCCTCCACGGGGCACATCTTATATAAACTACATCGGTGAAGAGTTGCCACTCCCAAGAGATGAGGATCGCCCGCTGCGGACACTGCTGATGTGGCTAGTGGTCCCTCCACCCATGCCACCTGCTGCATTGTTGCCATTCAGGTTGAGATGTTGGCCTAGGGTCATCGTCGCTCTGCCGTTGTGGATCCTGTTGGCTGCTAGCATGGCTTCAGGTCTGTCTAAGTCTGATAAGTGGATTGGATCAGGTAACCTGCATCAGGGGAATTCATGGACACAATTTAAAAATAAAGGACCATTCTATGAACAAGTCACAGTCTAAACCAAGGCCAGTAAGTCAGCACACCAGGCAAATATAAAGGCAAATATTAAGTGGTATTTTGTGCACCTGTGTGAATCACCCTGAACCTTGACTGGATTATGTCCCTTTAGTTTGAGTAGTTCTTCCAGGCCCAGGATTTTGGATGTGACTGTGCCAAGACAAAGCTTTGTCTTTGGTTGTTCTAAAATCAATCTGAGTGCACCTCCTTTTTTAGCCACTTCCTGAAGGGGCAGGTATCAATGTTGATGATGCTGGGCCGGGATATTTATCATTTTTTTCCGTTTTCAAAATTCTTTAAAAATTCCAATCTTCATTTACTGGACACTTACAAACACGTGAAGGACTGTCTGGTGGCCCCTCTGCCTGCAGCCTGGTAAAAGGAGCCCAGATTGTGCAGTGTTAAACTTTCTTTTGTTCACAAACTTGGCTCAGTGCGCTGCTGACCTCTTTTCAATAGGGGCCAGATTTGCATGCAGTGGTTCTGTGCGGTTCATGTCCCCAATGGTAATCCGCTCGCTCTCTATGCCCCAAACCGTAGTATACTGTTTCAAAACAAGGCTGGATTATCTCCACTTTTGAGAGTGAAGAAATGTCGGTAATGCCCAGCAGCCTGGTCTTTTGTTCCGAGTACGATCTTTTGTTACAAGGCCCTGTTCCCTTTGTCCATGTTTGGAGACCGCGGCCATGCATATAAAGCATACATGTCCGGATCCAGAATCCCCGGCAGGAAGTGGTTAAGTGGGTCACATGACGCACCCCAACGTACATGCAGTACACAGTGATTAATAGATAATGAAGATCTTCTGACAAAAAGTCTAAATTTTCACCTTTCCCATTGTTTTGCATCGATGTGTAAATCAGTAATCTAATTTAGATTCAGTCTACCTTGGTAACCCTTTTTTACTGAATCTGTGCCGGTAAAAGCAACAGTGAGATGACTGAGATCTACACGTATGTGTGACAACAAACAGGTGGCAAACCCACTCACTGACTCCCACCACTTACCTGATGGACCGACTGGATTCTAGCTTGAGCTTCTCCAGTTCATTCTGCAGGTGTTTCCTGTCATGCAGCAGTCGCTTCTCTCTGGCTAACTGCTCCGACAGCTGTCAAAGCATGAAACACAAGTTTCATTTATAAAGCGCCATTTCCATAAGAAATGGTCAACGGTGCAGTACAAGGTGACGTAAAAAATAATGGATTTAAGAAATGAAGGGATGAATGAATGAATGTCACCATGCTAGTACCCAAACGGCAGTATGGGGATACGTCTGTCCCAACAATAGGGAAAACAATTTTACCCAGACCTAACCCTGCTGGCATTGGCGATGTCTCAATCTTTCCCGGGGACAGACGCCTCTAAACCTACCTACGCTAAAAGAAAAGTAATTATACCAGACACGGTGACACTAAAATTAGAAATCACAGCTAAACCTACATTAAAATTTAAACTAACAATAATAACCCAATAAATAAAACTAATAAAATCAAGAATTTTGCAGTGCAATATCATTGTGCAAATGCAACATTAAAAAGGTAAGTTTTTACTTTACATTTAAAAACGGCAAGGCTCTGCTTGCATCGTATGTGCCATGGCAAGGCATTCCATAATTTAGGAGCAGCCGTTGCAAATTCCGCCACCAAGTGAGGGCAACATTTTACCATTAGGATAACTAACATATCAGCCTCACTCCAAATCAACCCTCATCCTCCCGAAAGCCTTCACAATCCTCCTAGAGGTTTTGAAGGATCTTGCAGGTTGATGATGGTACAGACTCCAGCGACGTTGACTTTACATGGGGATTGACGATTCTTGATTACAAAGAATGTGTCAATGGTTTCCTGCAAGAGTTTGGAGGGCTCAGGAAGGTTTCTTGCAGGAGTACCAAAGGGAGATAGTGGTAACAGATTTTGATGTGAGTGAAAGTGCGCTACGACGTTACAAGATGATGAGAACCTGTTTCGTTGTAGTGGCAGCCCTGAGTTCAGTATCGGCAAGTTTGCGGTTGAGTTTGCGAATCATTTCTGCTTCCTCTGATTGCTTCCTCTCACTCTAAAAATTGAATAAAACAACATGAAAACATCACCAACAGATATCACAACACCAAGGACTATCCATTCAAGGAAATGTAAAGCTGCTTAGACTGATGAATGTCAAACATTCATCTTGGCAATTTGGCTAAACTTGCGTATGGAAAAAGTCGAAAGAAAATGCCAGCTGACGTACCTCCAGAAACATCTCCCTCTGCTGGCTGAGTTGTGATGTCAGTTCCTCCGAACGCTGCTTGTGCATGGCTATCTCTGATCTGTCGGGCAACGTAACCATAGCAACTGATCCATGAGAAGCAATATTTTGATGTCAACTCCTTGCAAAGTCTAAGACAAGTCATCCAGTCTCCCATCACCCTGCTTTTCAAAATGAACTGGGCAAATGCATTCCCTATATTACCGTTTATTCCCTGGGACTTGCGACAAGCTTGACAAGAACTCTGGAGAGGTGTAAAGCATAATCAGGTCAGCATCATCATTTTAGCAGAGAAAGCCAATGTCATGCACAGCCAGCACATGTGCATCCTGTGTAATCCAAAACTAACTCAGCCCCCCCCCAAAAAAATATCTGGTGTCAGTGATAGTCATGAGCAAATAATTAAAAACCAAACAAGGACGGACAGACATCAGAGATTTAAAAACCAAACAAGGACGGACAGACATCAGACATTTTTGGTCCTAAACTGTTGAAACAATCTCTGTAAAGGTTACACTTACCTGAGATCATTCACTTTGGCCTCAAATTTCTGGGCAAGTGTTTTGGATTCCTCCCTCCATCTTTAGTCCAAAAAAGAGGAATGATAATGAGGGAAATAAGCAGAAGCATGTTGCGTCTTGTAAAAAGTACTGTTATACAAAAGTATAGCATTAAACAATCACAGACAAGTGTAATTAATGCTACTCCTTTTTTTCAACACTAATGAAAAAAAATGATAAAGATTCATAAAAATAAAGGTCTTAGTAGTACCACCCCAAAGTATCAGCCCAATGGAACAGCTGTAGTGACCCAACGGAATACAGCAAGTTGCTGTGCATACTTTGCACTCATCCTCTGCTGAGCGGTCAGCATCTCTCTGAGTTCCTTCATGGCCTGACGGTTGCCTTGCTCGGTGCTGTCCAGCCTGGCTTCGTACTCCGCTCGTAACTGGCTCGTCTCCTGCTGCATGGCCGTCATCTGTATGCCCAACAAAGACATCAACCCATGTCTGAATCTACTACACGTGTCTATGGGAAGTGGCTGTAGCCACTAGTCAGCGGCTACTATAAGTGCATGTGTTATTTCAAGCCATAGCCATAGCATTCAGACATAGCAATCAAATGCTAACTTCTCCTTTAACCTCTTGCTGCCCCGGGACCCGTTTTTGAGCACATAGGCTTTATACACGAAGCCGGGGAGCCCGAAACTGGGACAAAAGAGCTGGGCCTTGTAACAAAAGACCGTGCACGGCACAAAAGACTGAGCTGCTGGGCATTACCAACATTTTTTCACTGTCAATAGTGGAGATAATCCAGCCTTGTTTTGAAACAGTATACCACGGTTGTGGGCATTTAGTGCGAGCAGATTACCACCGGGGACAAAAGCACTCCATCACTGCAGCGAGGAGCCACACAGCACCGCTGCACGCTAATCTGGCCCCTATTGAAAAGAGGTCAGCAGCACACTGTGCCAGGTTCGTGAACAAAAGAAAGTTATATAACACTGCACAATCTGGGCTCTTTTTATCAGGCTGCAGGCCTGGCTGAAATACTCCGGCGTCATTAGATTTTGTCTGTCAGACTAGAGTGGCCACCAGAAAGTGATTCATGTGGGTGTAAACGTCCATTAGTTGAAATGATGAATTGTTGAAGAATTGTTAAAACTGAAAATCTTGGAAAAGTCCCGATTATGTGCACTGCATTTTTCAAACCACCCGGCAGCAAGTGGTCAAAGGAAACACTAACAATCTTAATTCTTTCTGATAAAGTGACCTGGAATTCTTCAAAAGTACCTGTATTGAAAGCCCAGAGAAACCTGTGGAGAGAAAACGATAAAGATGCATTTTCCTTACGGTGCAAGACTTCAAACTCAACTTCAAACTTATTATGGGAAAAACCCAATTCATAAGGCTCATTCAACTTCACCTGGGACAGACACTTCCTCTCAGCTGCAGCTTTCTCCTTCTGGGCAGTCAGGAGTCGTCTCTTGTAATCATCCGCAACCTCCGTCAGTCTCAGCCTCTCCTCTGACACTGCCTCACATTCCTTGCCCACTTTGTCCAGCCGCTGTTTCAGCTGCTCATTGATCAGGAGGCTCTGGGACTTCTCCTCCTCTTGGCTGTGGAAGGGGAAGAGCCAGGAAGTTTGCTGAAAATGGACTGCACTTACATTTCCTGAGGGGTCAAGACTGCCAGTGGCAGGTGATCAGCTATGACAGAAGTTACCAGTGTTGCAGTCAAGACCTTTTCCCAAGACCTTTAACCAGGCCAGACTGATTGATTAGCTCACCTGCTCTCCAAACCATTCAGTGAGTAGCATTCTCTGGTTTCTACACAACCAGTGTACATTCGCACTAGTTGAGGGTCTGATTACTTGACTGACTGATGGAATGACTGACTGACATATTTTGCAGTTTTCTCCACTTTCTGCACCTGTACCAAGGCTTTGCATTAGTTGACTGTTAGATTACTTGACTGATTGACTGTATCTCACCTGCTCTCCATTCTCTGCATAGCCTTCTCTAGTTTCTGCACTTGCACTGCCGCCTGTGATCTCATCCTTTCAGCTATGTTAACCCGACCCTGTAGCTCCTGATACAGATGGTCATCCGGCCCCTTGGTCCCCTCCTTGTACACCTGTTGTCAGCAGAATCAGTTCAGGAGTTCAGTGAAACAGTAAGTTCATAATTACAACAAATATAAAAACACAACAGTGGACTGTTTAAGGTTTATTGCGCATGTAATGTGGATGAAAATGTTTCTAATAACTTCCCTGAGGAATGTTTGAATACTGAATACCGCAATCATAGGGCTGGATAGGTCAAAAGTGTGGCATTTTGGAGGTTGCTGATTCAAATCAAGTACTAGAATACTTGAACTTCACTGCTGGCATAGACCTAGAATCCTTAACAAGAAAACTAGTTTTGTGTATATTAACATGAAAATCACATGCACTTTGGCTATGCTCTCCACACTATGATTTCTTGTGAGTAGTCGACGTTTGCTTTCAGGAGATTATTAATTAATGGCTTTTAAAACACCTTGATCTGAAGACAAACTGTCAGGAGTTTATTTGCATTCATGCAAGGAATAAGATGATGACAAGAGAGAGAACAGAGTGGATAGAGCCAGTAACTGATGTCGGCTTATCAAGATTAAGACCGATCAAGATTACATGAGTGCTCAACTTACTGTTTCCAGTTCTTGTTCTACTGCCCTCTTCTCCCTCATGGCTCTTTCAATCTCAGCTTGCTTCTCGGCATTCTCCTGTTTAGAGAAAGGCCAGTTAGATTGCAGCTTGGCACAATGTCCTCTTGCAAATGTGTGGTAACTGTGGAGGTTTTGGAGTCAGGCTTATTTGTAATCCAAATAGCACCCTCATTTATTCTTCAATACAGCCCCATTTTGCCAGGAATTTTTTTTTTTTTAAATTGAAATTGGAACGTTCTGATGTTTCGCATTCTAAAACTGTAAAAATTTGGACAGTTTCGATTGGCAAGAACGGTTGGCAGGTATACATAATAAATAATAATAATAATAATTGACATTTATAAAGCGCCCAATCCAATCAAGCTGTTCCCAGGTGCTGTACATCAGTATAAGTATAAATAAAGAAATACATAATTAAATGAATGAATAAATAAATAAGAAATAAATAAAACCTACATGTACCACAGTTAAAATCAATACTTAGAAACTAAAAATGCTTGTTTAAAAAGGTGCGTCTTCAGCCCGGTCTTAAAACTCTCCACATTCCTACATACAATTCAGGTCTTATCAATTTTCGACCCGACTCACAGCAGACTCACCAACTACTCCACATAGCCAAACCCCCTCCCACTGACCTTTGTATGGCTATGTCTAATACATGCACCTATGGAAGCCATAGCCTTAGCAGCGAATGTTCTACTCGGAGGCACAGCCAGTTGGTTTGGACCACAGAGCTATATATAAAAACTAGAGCACTGACTCCTGTACAAAGTGATGTCTGTTTGTGCACAAACCTATGGAAAACTTGAAATTTTGTACGGCTTTTGTACGACTATTTGCATATCTGCGTCTGTAGTCTGAAACGATCCATCAACAAACCTGACAAACAAAAAACCTGAAAACCTGAACGCACAATCAGTAAATAAGCATTTCATTTTTCTCTATGTTTGCATAGGTTGTGCTTGCGGGTTGCATTTAGAATACATTATTCGATATTCATTCTATTTGATTATACATGTGCTACAAGCATGCAGATAGATTCAAAATGTCTACGCCCAGGACGGTGTCAAATTTTCTTCGCACGGAGAAATGAGAAGTTGGCACTCTGGTTTCTAGATATAGCTCTATGGATGGGATCCACTGTAGCCCTTCTCTACCATTTCCAGGCTCTGTATCTCCTCCATGAGTTTCCCAATGTTGGTGTTGCACTGTTTCCTGACGTTGTCCACCTCTTGTCTGGTTCTCTTGCCAGCCTCGTTGATCAGCTTGGACAGGGCTTCCTGGAGCCTGCCTAGTTCATGAGTCTTCTGCTGCTCGCGCACCAGGGCCTGACAGTAAAGGAAGGTAAGGCTGGGGCTCAATACAGAGAGACAATGTCTGAAGACTGAATATCTGGAAATGTTCTCATCATTTCCTTTGGAATAATAGCAATATTGGGGTCGGCTGATTTTTCCAATTAAAAGCTGTTATTAAAAAATTAAAATTAAGAACTTCATTTTGCCAGAATGAAAAAGACATTGTCTTAACCACAACGTGGCCATCAGCAACACTTTAACAAGCCTGTGCGACAGCATTAAACAACATCTCAAAGACATCCTAATAAATTCCAACAAGTGACTGACCTGATCTTTCTCAAGAAGAGCGTTTTCCACCATCTGGATGCTGTCTCGTACCTGGGCCAATGCTTCATGCTCTCTCCGCTCAGCTTTGCCACTGCACAGCAGAAATCAGTCCAGCAAATTGTTCGTAACAACAGCGTGGCTACAATTAAGATACTTTTACAACGTTCACTGTGGTCATGTGCCAGATCTGAACACCGCTTTAACACAGTTGCTTCACCCACCATCATCACATTTTCCTTATCAGTAGACAACGTACAAGTTCTGATGCTTATGGATGGCATTTGCTCCGTCATACTCGGTGTTATTGCGTGCTTACCACTTGTGGTGTAAGGATCGCATCCTCTCCTCCTGTTCCTTCAGGTTGGCAAGCAACTGGGCATTTTCTTCAGATAAATTAGTTAATCTATGGAGGAAAGAAACGCATCCAACTGAGGCCTGCAGGTTTTTAGAAAACTGTGCCGGGGGGTGGGTGCTGTTAACAACACTTTGGTAATAGTTTGGAGTACGGTTGACGTGACGGATAGGGAGAGTGAATGGCATTAAAGCTTACCTGTGTTCTAGGTCCATGACCACAGCCTGTAGCTGTGTCAATCTACTGTCGGCTGATTCCTCTCGACCTTTGGCCTGTTGACTCTCCCTCTCCTGACAGGAAAAAAAACAGGATATTGCTAAGCTGGTGTTGATGATAGTGTGTTTCTGGTGAAATGTTGAGAGGTGTTTGACCAAGATGCAGCAGATGGAAGGGATAACCATGATTCCAAAATAGGATGCAGTAATATGATGTGAATGGGAAAAAACGTGGGTCTTTCAGATTGTCTGTTCTTAAACGACATGAGTTTCGTAAGGTGAAATTAACGTCTTAAAGTTTCCAAATTCTGAATTGCCATCTTACCCGTACTTAAAACTTGACAATATAAAGATTTCATTGTTTTGTCTTTCCCAAAGCATAAAAGCCAACCATGTCACTGAAACAAAAAGAAGTGTACAGTAAGTGCTGTCCATTAATTCATTACAGAATTTGTGACAGACACCCTTATTAAATGGCCTGAATTAAGTTAAATTTAAAAATGAAATTCCAACTTTTCAAACAGGTTTATCAATTGATTGGCATTTTCTCATTCCGATGCCCTCTTCAGGGTCTGAGCACATGATGTGAAACAACAAAAGCAGCTAGTACCTTGGCCAGATTTTCTTCTTTGAGCTTCTCAGCTGTGTTTCTCATCTCAGCCAGTTGTAGGTTTGCTGCTCTGAGATCAGTCCTGGCTCTCTTGAGGTGATCCCTGAGTGTGTCTAGCTCTTGGGACTGGGAGGCAATCACCTGCTGGAGATGCTGACTGGCCTGGTCAAGAAATAAGAGAGTTTGGCTCAATTAGAGAAGACACAGGGGAACTCGACTTCCAACATGAGCATCAGTGGACTTAACAGCCAAATTAAGCTATTCAGACCAATCACAGTTTCTTCAGCCCGGAGCTTTCCAGAAACTTCAAACCCCGCCAACTGGTATTGGAGGATTGCAAGATTGAGGAAGGTTTGATCCCAAGACTAGTACAAGACACTTGTACTTTACAGGAGGCATGAATTACCTACAGTACGAAAGCTAAAACAAAGTGTCATGTGTTTCTACATAGCGGAGGATTCGGACAGATTCATAGGCTCCTATATGAATAAAATTAAGTAGTTAGAGTTACTTCTTTACAGTCTTTCAAGTGAAATTATTTGGGCATGGCAAGTATTCAATTAATTCGAAATGTTTAAAAGGTTATTCCATTCTGCAAATCATCAAAATGTATTGATTTCATAACCAATTAAAGCTTGTGAAAACTATTCTGAATATACCAATAACATAATGATCATCACACTGTGTTTACATATGTGCTTTCCTATGGCAGCAGGGTAGGACACATCCATCCCTATGGGAAAGCACATACGTATACAAAGCGTAACGTCATTATAGTTTAGGTCTGTTAATCTCTGAGATATCAGGGCCATATCCCAATGTACATGTAACTCAACCCATTGATCAAAATCATGACTACAGCAATCCTACATCATGTGAATTTCATTCATCTGCCAATGCAATCACTCCTTCTCACTTACCATGTCTAGTTTTTGGTTTCCAGTCACCAAGATTTGATTCTGACTCATTAAGGCGGACATTTTTTCCTGAAAAAAAAGAAAGAATCAGTACACTAATAATTCAAAAGAAATACTCACAGTAAACTGCTACCCAAAGAAAATCAGACGGGGAAGGGTAAAACATCTAAGAACTTAACTCTGACCTTATTTTTGTTTCTACTCTGAGTTTAGTTAAGCAATACAATTTTGGGATCAGGATTCAAGGTGGAAAAAGAATTTTCATACCTGAACAGCCTGGTATCTTTGGGTTTGAGCTTCATTGTTCCCCAACATATCCTGCACACAAATACAGTATCATCAATAGGTTATTGGGAACAGGGAAACCCCAAGGGATCAGGTCGGGACTGATCAGACCCCAATTCACATGCCAACCTTGACTGTATTCAAACTTTGGGTTGCAGAGGTAGAAGACGAGGAAAGTACCACAACTTGATATAAAACGTGTCTTGTAAGAACCCTCCTCCTGACCGTCTCTGAGATCCTTCAAAATCTAATGGGTGTTGGAGGATTCAGCACAACTGGGGAAAGTAGAGTCTAGCCAAAAGTACTTTGCATGGAGGGTAATGCCCCATGGGAGCTGAAGAACAAAGAATGCGTCGCAAGATTCATGCACAGTGATGGATTTTGGAAGACTAAAAAGTTCCTTACCAATGTGCCTTGTTGGGTTCACGCAAAGACGACTGGATTCTAGACTGGAAATTTTACAAAAGGACAGAATGACTGATGAAGAGTATACATGAAAGATCTCAGCACTGACCCTGTGTTCCTTGGCAAGTCTGTCTAACTCTTGCACTGTTTCTTGCCACATCTCCACAGCAGAATCTTTCTCCTACAGATTAAGTCAATACGTTGACATTACTGAAACATATGACATGGTTATGGTTAAAAAGGTGAATGTAAAACATGTAATGGGACTAAATGAAAGATTCACAACCACCAATGAGTGGTAAACACAGATTAACTTGACAAACCAAAGCAAAGAGCGGAGTTTGCTTTAAAATTTGATAATTTTACAACACTTCTGAAAAATTCCCCATTGGCACTGACAATGGGGTATATTTTCAAAAGGCATTCACAGGACAATCATCACATGGGTATAATTTTATTATACATTATAAATTCAGACACCAACGCTTCAGAATATAATAAATAATGTTGAAAGCAAAATAACATGCTGGCGTTGCACTTCACTCACCTGTGTGATTAGAGTTATCTGCTTCTGTAGATTGTCGATAAGTTGTTGCTCTTCAATTATGCTGGTGTCTGCCCTAGAGACTTGATGCACTGCCTCTAGCTGTCCCTGAATACTGGCTTTCAACTCCTTGTGTAACCTGAGCAGGATTGATCGATCATCAATCAAACAATTGATCAATGTTGATTAATCAACAAATAAGCTGCAAGCTTGGGACATATGATTGTCTCTAACTGGTCCTGAATACTGGATCAGGTAAGTTGGCCATTGCTGATCAATGACCAATATATAAATCGGTAAGGATCAATAAATTGGTCCCATTGGCTCTGAAGATTTCATTTAGGACCACCAGGTAGACCAGGCTTCTACTTTCAGTTTCCTGAGTAACCTGATCCGGACTTATCAATAATCAATCATTAATGACGGTTTAATCAGTACCAATCTCAACTGTTATAAATCTGAACAAAATTAAATCAGATTGATTTTAAATACATGAGCAGCTTTTCATCATTTTCACCTGTTGTTTTCATTCACCAGTTTGTCAATTTTCCCAGACAGTTCCACATGTTCAGCCTGAAAAAAAAATCATAACAACTTCCATGTAAACATTTTTAATAAAGCCTGGTCACATCGATTTGTTCTCATGAAAAAGAAATATTTTCCTTCATTCATCAAAAAGGGTAATGATATCAGGAATAAGCTATTCTCAAAGATGGCCATAAATAGTTTACAATGAACTAGGAGCAAACATTCCAAAACATAATACTGATACATGTAGCTGTGTTACTTTGAGTGATTCTTGATGTGGCAGTGAGTCGGACTAAGTTGTACATGTACGTTTGGATGTTTGTGTCGAAAGCACAGAATTGTGATATATTTTCTAAAGATCAGTCACCAAAAGACATTTACTCTAAACCTACCGGTAGCAAGTGGGTTCTTCCAGACAATAGGAAAATGTGAATGAAATTTCAACTCCCTCCGTCAGGTTAAAGTTCAAGAGAGCTAAAGCACGCCTACCTTGTATGTTTTTATCTGTTTCCGTAGCGATGACAGCTGGTGATCATATTCAGCAATAAGTGGCGATAATAAACTGGTGACACAAAAAGTAAAATTCACTTTCAAGCTCCTCTATTGAGAAAATAAAACACTACTCCAGCTGCCAATGCAGCAAAGTGGCCATTTCAGACACAGGTCAAAATAAGTGCATGTCACACGACTGTGGTGGGTGTCAAGTTCTTTTTCACACATTTTGACTGTGGGCTGCTCAGTGTATTTTCAGACAATGAGGTAGTGCAACTTCATAATACATGTACCTGTACAAGATCGGCTATCTACATTTGAATCCACTGCTACACCTGCTAGGCTAGGCTTACATTTAATGATATGTTCTCAGTATTGTTTGCTATATAACAATATTTCAATATACTTTACATACATACATTTCCCCCAGCCCAGGTTGGATGATATCTTCATCATGGGATTGCAACTACTGTACCATCCAGAATATCACTTCATCATACTATACGGAAATTTTGGGAATTTTTTTTTTTTTCAAAATTTTATCAGAACGTTCATGAAGCTGAAATTTCATTCATATGCTCAATAGCTAGGTTTGGAATAAGTATGTACATTGTATGTACATGTATATGTAAAGATGTCCTTGGGTGACATATTTGTTGAAAGTTAAATATACATCACAATTTCAGGCTTCCATCGCGTCTACTGTAAAAATTCGAATGAACTTCGCACTAAGCACTCAGGCACAAAACGCATTCCTATTCACCATGTGTAGAGCGGTGTGCCCCTACGCATACATGTAGAAAGCCAAGCTGGAATAACTGATGGGGAAGAGGTTGAAAAATGCACAGCAACTGCCAAGTCTGGTTCCTAGACCAAAAGATACCGAACATTATTTTGAGTGATTCTTGAAGTGGCAGTGAGCCAGATGAAGTTGTACATGTATGTGTACATGTACTGGTGCGTTTGGATGTTTATGTCGAAAGGACAGAATTGTGATATATTTCCTACAGATCAGTCACCGAATGATATTTATTCTTGGATGATGTCTTCATCGTGGGATTGCAACTAACATCCAGAATATCACTTCATCATACTATACGGAAATTTTGGCAAAAACTTTCCCTACAGATCAGTCACCGAAAGATATTTATTCTAAACCTAGCAAGTGGGTACATGTACTTCCAGACATTAGGAATACGTGAATGAAATTTCAGCTCTCTCCGTCAGGTTAAAGTGGGAAAACATTTTTGTTATTTTCTTCACATTGTAGGGTACTAATATTCTTAATGTCGGTTAGAATTAATGTAAATGAAGACTGGCGTCCATCCTGGGCTACAGTCCTCAATTCTTCTCCTGTTGGAGGATTGCGAACTGCTTGGGTTTCAACAACTGGAAAAGGCACAAATGATTACTTTTTACTTGTCAGCCATGGAGCCGGAGGACCTGCTGAAGTATGCAAGCTTGCCTGGAAACAGTCATCAAAATCATATTAAACCCTGAACAAAATTGTGAATGCTAACACAAAAAAAACAACAAAATTGTTATCAATTGCCATTGTCAATGCCATAATACTTTTATTAAAAAGACATACCAAGGAAAATATTGATTTGGTCCACGCATTAACATTTACAAGAATAATTCAAACTTGTTTGAATGTTTGAAACAATACTTCATGTGATTTGAATGCTTTATTTCAGCTTCATTCCACCTGATTTGCCTTAAAAGAACTATTACTAACTGGTAAATATGATTGGACTTGCAAAAGGGAAAAAACGATTTATTGTTTAAACTAGAGAGCAACAAAAGATGAAATGAACAAGGCAGTTTTTAAAAACACTGTCATATTTTTCAGTTTACCATGCAGCTCCATTGTTATCACAGCACTGTTTTCCTTGGGGGACCTTAAGGAATTCCGTTGCTTTGATTTCGGTCGGTTCATTTAAAAATTGAATGCACAAATCAAACTTTAACAGCACATTTTAGGGTGGGATTTTTGTTGGTCTTTGTACCTTTTCCTTCTCTTCCAGAGGCATATACTTCTCCTGATAGTGCTGCAACTCTGCATTCAGCCGCTGAACTACATGTTACGCAAAAAAAACAAATGAGAAAATACGCAAAAGCCATAACAAAGCAATTCGTATTTCTCTCTTTGCCCGAACACCAGAGTTTTCAAACAAAGCATCAGGTGACATAAAAATGGCTCGTTGAATTTCAAAGGAAACCGTAAAAACCTAACAATAACACTCCAATGGCGGATCAGGTAAATGCTGTAAAATATGTACAAAGTATGATGTATTGAACATAATGAACCAAATAAATGAACTGGTTCATGCAGCCTCCTGCAGTATTCACAAAAAGCTTCCACATCACTGCAGTAGTCAAAGATTTTATGACAGAAAAATAAACAAACACCCCAACAAATGAACAAACCAACAAAATCCTCTTTCCAAGTGTAAGCTACTCCAACAAAGGGTACATGTACAGACAGTAAATAACGTGAGTATTCATGTATGAAGGTTTGAGCCCGGCTAGCTTTTTTGTGTACAAGTACATGTACTCTGGAGAGATGAGATGACTTCAAGTGTTGCTGGTGTCGTGACTATGACACTCCTAAATTATGGACTGGCCTAGTTGCTAGCCAACAGTGAGTCTTTGGTGAAGAGGCAATTTCATATAGGAACTCAATCTCAATAACGACTTGGAACAATTCATTATTTATAACGTACATCCCACCTCACTGTCAGCATTTGCTGCATACTGCAAAATGGGCAGCTGCAAGGCATTTGCCACGGTTCAATGCACGTATCATAAATCTTCCATTTATATACAGGTACATGTAGGCACACTGTAGCAAGTTACTGGTTAAAGGGCAATGTAAGGGCGCCACAGAAATACATACTCCTTTTGGAAAGTGGAAGTGGAAGCATCTCTAACCAATAATCTACTGATAGTTTACTGTTTCGGGCTATTCAACCTACATACATGTACTGTAGATCCGGTCCAACATGTTGTGTCTCGAGGAAGAAACCGTCGACAGTATCATGAATGTGTCCTTCATATTTTTTCTGTTGTACTGGTATTCACATGAACAGTCAGTGGTTCTGTTATGACAGTTTGTGCAGCTGTTACATAACAATTATGGGTACATGTCTGTTGATATTGAGCAACAGTGTTTAGTGTCTAGTGAGAACAAGCGAGTTGGAAACCCTTATTAGAGCCAAATGAAATCCTTTTTACCCGTGCTAGACTGTCTAATCCCAACCCTTTTTTTGTTCAGACAACTACATGTAGCCTAATCATGCTAAACTCTACGGTTGAAACATCACTACATTTCCACATCACATACATGTAAACTCACACCACATACAGTAAGACATTCAATTGAGAACATTTTCTTCACTTCAAACAGGCCAAACTGAGGAGACACTCCTTTTTATGAGGCCCCTGAAAATCAAATTCTTATACGAATTTTAATTAGGTAGACACTGCCGCCTGACTAGTTTTTCACACCTGACCTGATATTTATAAAAATCTTTTTTTCAAAAATCCATGGTTACATGTATGTTGATATTAAAGCAATGACATCTCTGCCATGATGTATTGTTAAACAGGCCATAAAACATACACCGTACTGCCGTTTATAAAACAAAATGTCATAAACGTATAATCCGTGTATATATTTTTTTCTCAATTGTTATGCTCCAGGAAGTTGTGCTTTTTTTATAGCCATAGGGTTAGCAAAAAGAGTTCTCAGACACCACTCAATCTTGTGCAAAAATCATGAGAGATTTTAGGTCAACTCGCCCCTTAGCCGACTCACCCAACTCCGCCCTTGCCGACTCACCCCCTCAGTGGGGAGTCCACTGATTTGGACTTTATGTGATGTTTTTGTAACAGTTAACTAACGGTAACTAATTAAACAAACTTCGTCATTTCGAAATCCGACCCAAGCTGAAGTGCATCATCAATCGGCAAAAGAAAGACAGGTGGTTACAAGCAGGTTCTTTCACGCATTCTGCATGTAGGCAAAGACCGTACATGCGGCAATAATAAAACATGATAGAAACTAATCCAAATGTGATTAACCCCCTCAAAAAAAAAATACATTAAGTTAAACATTGTTGACTTTGGGGAAGTACGTGTCCTATTGCATCATTTATTTCCATTGTCAGGTATCCAGATAAACACGACATCATCGCAACTTGAACAAGCGATATGAGCAAAAAATTAGCAATGCCGCTAGATTGTGGTTTGGTCCCTGACTGTATCGTGTGTACAGGGTAGGCCTATCCATCCTGAGCTGCAGTGCACCCCCAATCAGCAAAAGAAAGACAGGTGGTTACTGCGTGTATGCAAAGACCATAAAAGCCGGAATAAATTAGTTACGCGTACTCAGTGTTCTCCGCTCAGAGCAGATAAGGAACTCTTCCTCAAACGAATGGTGTCCGTATAGGATGGAATTCTTTCCAGTTACCGTGGTTACAGTTTTTCTTGTCAATGACACTGATATCTCAAGAACTGTGGGGTGCGACATCCGCCCTGCTCCCTCGTGGAGCAAGGCGGATGTCGGACCCCACAGTCAGGCAGTCCTGGGGTATGACAGTGATAGTGACCACGGTGACACTGACTCCTAACTTGTTAGCCTACAAAGGCTATTGACTGACTGTTAGTGTCACTGATTGACTGTCCGTTATGTCATGCATGTCCATGTAACCACGTTACTTGTCAGGCCATAACGTAACTAAGAATGAAGCAGGCCAACTCGTACGCCACCCAACTCGTACACCGACCAACTCGTGTGCAGTTTGGTCAAGCCGTGCGCGTGCCAACTCGTACGCTGACCAACTCGTACGCCTAGTATATAACTAATGTTATTAGAAACATCCTTAATTCCCGTCACTACCTTGACTGATAACGGGGATCAGAGCCACCTAAACAAACGGCTCTTTTCAGAGCCAGTGGCCCCATGGCCACACATTTTCAAAAAAGAGATTATTCAATGCAGTTATTTTCTTTTTAATTTTTGCCCTCGCAGGCCACATATCTTTTAAACACTGTAAAAACTTTCTGTAAATTTATGGTCTCCTTAAATTGAAATTTCCCGTAAAATTACGGACTTGTTCCTGTAAAATTATGGAACAATTCCGTAATTTTACGGAAAAGTCAATTACGGACACCTTAAATTTACGGACATTTTTTAATGTGACTTAATACCAATCTTTAAGGATATCTAAGCAAATCTGAAAATACCAGTCTCGACGTAAACAGAAAAAAGTAACGAACAATCAGCTTATCTGGTTATTTACATTTACTTAATTTACATTTTATTTACATTTAATTGATTTACATCTAAACTTACTACAGGTAAATTTGGTGAAAACACGGCAGCAAAAGCTTGTACGAGGTTAATGCTCCGACGCCTGTGTGAACTGCCCAAGTTTGGCGGCGTACGAGTTGGTCGGTGTACGACTCTATGAGTTGACCAGCATTCACTATGAATTCTGAATCTTCTGATTTTGAAATTCTTCGCACCAATTTCTAACGTTACAACTGCTGCATGTGTATTATTGCTGCTGCCTAAGAAGACCCACAAAAACTGGTACGCCTACGGCCATGCCTACCGGATTCAAATTCAGACTAGAGCCTCCGCTCCACCAACTTATTTTCAGTTTTCACGCAAGTGATGCAGCACTGCATTAAGTCCCCCCATTTTTGTACAGATACTCACGGAGGCGGAATAGTACGGTATATACATGTAGGCCTAGTATAACCACAATTGATAACGTTAGACCCTTTCACCTTAGGCTTACCTTGGTCGCGTAAGAATTCCCGTTCTCCGACATCCATGATGTACAAATCCTCGGAAAGAATATTTTATATGGATTCCACAGCTACTCCAATACACGACATAACATATCCTGCAACAAGAACAACAAGTTCAACCGCCCCGCCGCCAGTCCTTCAAGTTTTCCGCCATCTTGGGTTGATTCAAAGCGAGGCTGGGCGGTCTCGTTGCTAGTAGAAACTTTCCAACCAATCAGAAGCCGCATCAAACTGGGGGGGTCTGTGCATGGCCGACCCAGGAGATCCTACACGGGAAATGGGGCAAACACATTTCAGAAGCTTTTTTAAATTGGTCAAAACATCCCATTTATAAATATCAAGGTTTTATTTGTCTTTCTGACGATCACTTTTTCCAGCCCAAAACTACCTGATCTTTTCCAGGGTTTCAGATGCACGCTTTGTGTACAACAACCACTCGAGGAAGAGCAGTGTTACCAATATTTTCACTGGCGACACTTGAACAAAGGCGGGAACTAAATCGGCTTACCAACCCGCACAAAATAAGCAAAAATAAACTACCAATCAAATCAGATGCATATTCACCGAAGAGAGCTAGACTGCGCAGAGGAGACAACTCCCACCTCTCTGAAATTGCAAGCAAACCTAACTACTACTTGAACCCCCCCTTTTTTTTTTTACCAAGGACTGTTCGAAAATGGAACAGGCTCCCTTAGAATACTATTGATGTCTTTAACCACCACAGATTTAATGAAATACAATTCAAATTAAGCCACTCTCCCAGGCCTTCTAGTGAGACTATCAACTGGAGTATTCAAGAGGACAACTACCACGTAGGCCCTACGAGGTACCAAGTAGCAAGCACAAAAGAATATTTCAAAATAAATTATTATCAAACGCGTTCTTTTATCATAAGACCCTTCTGTGACTCTAAGACGTGCCATTAGCACAAATATAATTGATTAATATCCACATATCCACCCCAGACATTGATTTACGATAAGTAATAGTGTACATCATGTTTATGTCATTAGCAGAGCCAGTGAAACGCAAATGAAGCTGCAAACATACAGGTGCTACAGTATTTTGACCGCTATGCTACCAGTGGTGTAAATTTGTGCCAGAAATGGGGGGGGGGATTGGGGGATGGGTAATTGTGGGGGGATGTGGGGCACCCCTGGGTGCGCACATTTCTTCTAGGGGCGCCACAAGAAAATAAGCTTCATCTACACAGCTATAACTCAACAGAGATTATTCACGGGGGGCACAGGCATCCGCTGGGGGGGGGGCACATGCCTCAGTGCCCCCCTCGTAAATACGCCCCCTAGCCACCCCCCAAGACGGGAGATATATACGCAACGTGCAACGCATTTTTTTTACAAAGCAGTCCTTGTAAATGCACCATTGTGTCCCATATAACCTTTTTTCAATGTTCTTTCGAAATTGTATGGGGATGCTTTTTCGATTTTTTTTGTGCCGATGTGATTTTGGTGGTTTGTTGGTTTGATGCATATTGTCAATGAACAGAGTTTTGATTCACCCCCCCACACCACCACCATCACCACCACCACCATCACCACACACACACTCCCATGAACTATTGTCTTCAAATTCCTGAAGGCGCATAACAGCTTATAAAGTCTTATAAAGTGCACTTTTCAACAAAATGAACTAAATAATTTCCATACGTTATTCAGGAGAGGTTGCACAAAATATATCTCATACTAAGTTTATAGGCGGCAGACTCACAAAATTTAGTAGCAGTTGGTTTTACAGTTGGATGGCGCCAGAGCATGGAGCTATCGGAGTACACTCCAGCCTCGGATAGAATACATGGTTGCACACAAAGGCTGTACGTGTGCGTTTGTTCGGAACGCGCCGCCCCGATCGCCGACTGGCCGGTTGGTCACCTCTGTTAATATTTTCGGTTCAAGAACCGTTCCTCAACACTTAAAGCAGGGGACTATTTGTAAAACTATTGCTTCACATCAAGGCAGAGAGACTCGGAACTTTGATAGTTGATAGTTGAACAGGTCTGGAATCGACATAAATATAGAAATGGAGTCTCCGAGTCAGTAGCATCGATCATCGATCGGTCATTAGCTTGATCTTGAAGTAGTAGTAGGAAACTGAGAGTTCTGGACCAAACGCCCCTTTTTACCCGGTTTTTGCTCAAAACCCTTGGGTAGTACATCGACCCAAAAAATCGTCGAAACATTTTTGGTGGGAAAAAATGGGAAAATCCTGGAATGACGTGAACTCCGTTTTTGCTCAACACCCCTGGGTAGTACATCGACCCCAAAAAACAGGGGATTCCTCGCTCACCTTTTGACCCCGGCGCCGCTCGCTCGCTCGCTGTAAACAACTCGTGACTAGCGCCGGGGATTTCCACTCCACTGACCTTGAACTTTTGACCTCGGCTGTAAACAACTCGTGACTGGCAATCACTCGCAAACAAGTCGAGACCTGAACTCGTGACTGGCACCGACCTGCAAAAACAAAAAGGGATTTCCCCTTGCTTTTCCGGTCTGAACTCGTGACCTTGGCTCTGTTCAAAGCAAAACACGCTATATTTACAACCGCCTTAAATAAATGACCTATTTATAAAAAAACATGTCAAGTCAAGTCGATAGAAAAAATGATAAAAATTTGAGAAATCTATACATAAATAGAGGCATGAGCAACCTTTTACACAGGCCAATATTAAAATATTTTACTCGATTTAAGGAGGCGTTTTTAGAAGATTTTGTCAAGCGGTATAACGTTCCGCTACTTGCACCAAAACGTTAAAACATCATACACGATTTGAACTAATAAACGCTATCAAAGAGGATCAAAAACAATTTAGGTACCTCCCGAGTCAGTCATATCGGCAGCTGTTGAAAACGGTACAAAAATATAATATTCCTTATGCAAACAAAGACAGATACGTCAAACAGGACTTTATCAATGCGATTAAAGCTTATACACAACCTAAAGAACTCGAGGAAGTAGACATTAAACGTATATGGCGTTTTAAAAATAATTTTCGTAATTGGGAGTTGATTCCTCGCTTCTATGAAGACGATTTAATACATTTTTTTGATTTTTACAAGCAGTTGATAGAGAACACAGCGTTGGCTGAACTCAAAGAAATCGGGAGTTACAAATTACAAACACATCTTAAAGTGCGGTTTTGATTGGAAAAACTTGACGGAACGATTGACTACGGCACTTTTCCCTTTCAGAGTGATCAAGACGAAGTAACAAATAAACCTGGTGTTAAAAATGCACTTGCTAAACAACGCGAAGAACAAATCGAAGAGGTGGAGGCTCATACGCAAAAAGGCTCGGGTTGGATCTTTGACAAAGTTGTCGCTTTTTACATCAACGTGGTTAAATATAATCCAGTGGGTTCTTCTTACATTCCTTTGCCTAAGGAACTGTTAGACAAAAAAGCAATCATAAACGTCCAAAATAAAGATCAAGAATGTATCCGATGGGCGTTGAGAGCAGCTTTAAAATTATATTCAGACGGAGTCAAAAGTCAGCTAGAAACAAATCCAAAATATAAAATACATGAGGACCGCCCTTCGACTTACCGGTCAGAATCGGCCGGTTTAAATTTTACAAACATAAGCTTTCCAACACCGATTTCACAAATCCCTCGTATCGAATCGCAAAATAGCTTGGTGATCAATGTGTTTGGTTACACCAAAAAAGACGGTATTTACATTCTCCACAAAAGCAAGCGTTCGGAGGAACCGATCAATTTACTTTTATTTAACAAGGGCGAGAAGAATCATTATTCTTGGATTAAAAATTTTTCTCGATTAACGAGTGATATCGATCATCACAACGGCCAAAAACACTGGTGTTTCAAGTGCATGTCGCCTTTCCTAACGGAAGAAAAGTTAGCCAGACACAAAGAAGATTGCCAAGGCTTAAACGTTCCTACATGTAAAGTTGAAATGCCGGCCGAGGGTGAAATATACTCAAGTTCAAAAATTACAAAAATAAGCAAGACGCGCCTTTCGTCATTTACGCCGATTTTGAGAAAAATTACCGCCGACCGATACAAACACTCTCAAAACACAGATTCACAAGCCTTGTGGATACTCATACGCAGTCCTCAGATGCGATGGAGTTTGTACTAGCCGAAAGACTTATAGAGGTCAAGACGCAGCTGTTAATTTTGTAGGGTCACTTTCTCAGGAAACGGAGAATATAAACGAAACGTTTAAAAACAAAGAGCCGTTGATTTGGAACGATCAATTACAAAAAATTTACAAAAAATGTAATAGATGTTGGATATGCGAAAAGTTGATAGATCGAGCAAAAGCGGACGAATCTCACTGTCAATGTGATATTCCAAAAACACCAGAGACAAAAGAAGAAAAAATCGAGTTTTGCCGTATAGTTAAAGTTAAAGGCAAAGATAAAGAGTTCAAAGAATGGAAATGTTTGGATTGTAAAAAGCCCATCAACAATTTTAGAAAGGTTAGAGATCATTGTCACGTGACGGGGAAGTACCGAGGCCCAGCGCACGCTAGTTGTAATCTCAAGTTAAGAATAGTGGTCTATCAAACACCCATTCCGGTGATCTTACACAACTTGGAGAAATACGATGCGCACTTGATTATGCAGGGCGCTCACGAATTTTACGGGAAATCAATTAAGTTGATCGCTAAAAATACTGAAAATTACATTTCGTTTTCTTTTGGCCAACTCAGATTTTTAGACTCCTTTCATTTTATGGCGGCTTCGCTGGATCGGTTGGTTAAAAATTGTTCGCCCGATGATTTTAACTTACTTTGCGAAAGGTTTCCAGAAAACAAAAGCGCAGCGAGTACGACCGAAGGGAGGACGCGTTTACTCTTGGAAAAGGGGATTTACCCCTATGAGTATATAGACTCCTTTGATCGGTTCCAAGAGAGACAACTCCCACCAGTAGACGCTTTCTATAGCTCTCTGAAGCAGGGAGGAATAACCGAGCAAGAATACGCTCGTGCGGAGACAGTATGGGAAAAATTTAATTGTGAAAACTTGGGGGATTACCACGACCTATATGTGGAAACGGACGTGCTATTGTTAGCGGCTGTTTTTGAGAACTTCCGCAAAGTCTGTAAACAACACTACGGCCTTGACCCAGCCAACTTTTATACGTCACCGGGCCTGTCGTGGGATGCACTCTTAAAATACTCTGACATCCAATTGGAACTACTGACAGACATTGACAAGCACTTGTTCTTTGAAAGGGCAAAAAGAGGTGGTATTTCGAGTGTGGGTGCAAAGCGATATGCAAAGGCCAATAATCCAGAACTACCTGATTACGACCCCAATAAGCCAGAGTCACAGATCATGTACCTAGACGCGAATAATTTATACGGCTGGGCGATGAGCAAATATCTGCCTGTAGGGGAATTTACCTGGGAAACAGACTTAGAAAAATTTACTTACTATTACATCCAAGAGTTGCGACTAACTGACGACTACGGTTACATGTTTGAGATTACTATGGATTACGCGGAACGTCACCATGACAAACATAATGACTTTCCACTTGCACCCGAAAATATCTCGGTACCAAACGAATGGTTTTCGAGTTACCAACAGGATTTAATTGGTAATGGAAAACCGACCTCGGTAGACAAACTAGTGTCTACTCTCAACACCAAAGAAAAATACGTGGTTCATTATCGTACATTGCAAAAATATCTCAAACTAGGGTTGTGGATCAAAGAAGTTCACCGGGTATTGAAATCTCGTCAAAAGCCGTGGATGAAAAGCTATATTGACAAAAACACGAAATTGCGCAAGAAAGCAAAAAATGATTTTGAGAAAGACTTTTTCAAATTGATGAACAACTCGGTCTTTGGCAAGACGATGGAAAATGTGAGATATCGAATTGACGGTCATTTACTGAGGGACGTACAAGACGCCGACAAATACAAAAAATTAACTTATAAACCAAATTATAAATCGACGGTACCATTTGAGTATTGCGAGCTTTCGTTTGTGGAGATGTACTGAACCAAAACAAAATTAAATAAGCCAATATATTGCGGTGTAAGTATTCTCGATATCTCAAAAACGTTAATGTACGATTTCTACTACAACGAACTAAAATCAACTTTTGGTGAAAAAGTAAATTTACTTTACACGGACACTGATTCTCTATTAGTTCAGATCGAGCGAAGCTCACACGATTTAACTGGTTACCTAAACGAAAAGCGCAATTTATTTGACTTTAGTAATTACCCGCCCGATCATCCGCTTTACAGCACCAAACATAAAAAAGTTATAGGCAAAATGAAAGACGAATTTGGTGGCAAAACAATTTTAGAAGCCGTTTGTATCAGACCGAAAATGTATTCGATCTTAACTACCGATCACAATTTAAAGAAGGCGAAAGGGGTTTCCAAAGTAGTAACCGAGAAATGGTTAACCCACGAGATGTATAAAAGCTGCCTATTTGACCGGGTTTCTTATTTAAATAAACAACAATTATTTAGATCGGATAAACATCGGGTGTTCACGATCTCTCAACAGAAACTTAGTCTGTCACCGTTGGACACAAAGCGCTACATACTATCAAATGGAATCGATACGTTAGCTTACGGGCATAAGCTAATCAACAGGTAGTTATCACCGAGCGAGACGTTACTCCGGTAATTCGGTATCTTCGGGTACTACCTGAAGTTCCTCTTTGACGAAACTCCTATTTGGTCCGTTTAATAAATAGTACAAAGTGGGACCCGTTTTGACCCTCTTGCCTTTCACTCGTTTAAATTGACTGGTGCGCTTTTCAATTTGGTAAACGTCCACTGACCAGATCGGATCCGTCGCCCTTCTGACGGTGCCGCCCTCTTGCTCGCCCGGGTAATATAAATACCTGACGACCGCGTCTGGAGGAAGTTCTCTTTGGGTAGTTCTTACAGGTGCACTGGGTGTTTGGCTCGCTACGCTCGCTACGCTCGCTAATTTTATAGCTTCTGCAGGAACGGCATCTATTAACCGCGTTTTTTC
The DNA here is from genome assembly GCF_054643075.1 of Acanthaster planci. Taxonomy (NCBI): domain Eukaryota; kingdom Metazoa; phylum Echinodermata; class Asteroidea; order Valvatida; family Acanthasteridae; genus Acanthaster; species Acanthaster planci. The sequence goes on from NC_141778.1 coordinate 13,705,949, forward strand.
CTCGTTTAACGATTTCACGACCTGAGGCAAACGCTCCACCCATTCCACGTTACGCACACCCACGTTTATCATTTCTTGAGCGTATTGGTGGCCGAATAACCTTTCGGCTAAAGTGCGGTTAAACCTTTCCACGATTCCTTGAGATCTGTGTACCCCAGGTTCACCCCCTTGAATTTGTACTTTATTTTTTGTCATTAACCGTTTGAAGTCGCCTTTGAATTCAGACCCCGAGTCTACCATTACGAATTTGGGCCAGGTTAGAGGTGATCGCTCGTAAATTTTCTTTATTGCCTCACTCACTTGCTCGGCGGTTTTACTGGTCAACGGTCCCGCCTCTTTATACCGCGAACCCACGTCTACCACGGTCAAAGCGTACTTAAACGTTTTTCTTTTAACGCGGTCCCAGGGTAAATAAAGTACGTCCATTTGATGCGCGTAATTAGTTCGACCGATTCTGATTGCAACATTGTAGGTCTTGGTACGTAATGTGGTGCGGGTAAGTATATTTGCCAAACGGCCTGCTTTTTTAGCCAGTTTCTGACGACCGATTTGTCTGCACCGGTCTTTGCGTGGAGACGACCCACCGCGCTTTCTCCTTTCCAATAGCCTTGCGGGCTGTAAAACAACTTTGAAAATTCTCTCTCCATTTTAAAATAAGTTACACAAAGCGAGCGAAGCGAAGCAGCGAGTTACGAAGCGACCAGAGGGAGCAACGAGCGTAGCGAGTATTACCGTAGCGAGTACCGGTAAGCCAACAACCCGACTATCGCAGTTCCACCTATAATCCAAACAAACTCGCGAATTTTTTGATCTTCGGAAGGCTCATAAAAATCGGACAATTTAGGCTCTGGCGGTAACAGCGTGATATTCCTACCGGTCAATTCCGAATAAGCTCGTAGGGCTTCGTCCACGTTTACAAATGTCTGCTGACTCGCACATTCTTGTCGCATTCGTTCGTTCAAAAAATCTAGGATGTGTACGCGGTTTTGTTCCCACTCTTGTTTTGCTTGCGTCAATTGCTCCAACGCGAGGTCGTGACGCTTTCGTTCTTCGTCGACTTTACTTTTTGATAAACTGCTAAATAAAAAATTTGAGCCCGTGAATGCCAAGGCGTTTACTATCGCTCCTCCAACCATCATTAAAGCACTAGCCATTTTTAAAATAAGGTTAAATAAAATAAGATTAGTATTATATAAAAGTAATGTACACCAAAAAGCTTAACCCGAGTCGCAGACTTTAAGTTCCTCGCGCGATCAAAGGCGAAAGGAGGGAGGTAACAATTACGCATAACCCGAGCACTATAGCCGAGGGTCACACGTTAAACGTAAAATTTCCAGCCCTAGGCACGGACGACGTCATTGTACCCGGTACCGTCAAACTCGCTTTTAAACTCGATCTAGACGGCGCCTCGGACAACAACCGGACAGTTTATAACAACGTGGCGAGAAACCTGGTTTCGGGAATAAACGTGAGCCTACAGGGAAACAAGATCGTAAGTTACCGAGATGCGGACGTATTTCACAATTTTAAGGACAATTGGTTACCCCCGTCGCAGACTAAAAATTATGGCGTACTTTGGTTTGGAAAGGGAAAATGTAGCTAAGATACGTCTCGACGCTGGTGACAAAAACGAAGCCGCAAACAGCGGTAAAGATAAAGCAATTGCCGATGCTTTTAAAAATCGTTATGCGATTCCACTAGACACGCCTATGTTGACGGGCCACACCCCATTTTATCCTTCGTGGTTTAAAGAGCCTCTGACGTATCAACTAACTTTTAACGGGCATGACAAAGTGGTTAACTCGTCAGATACCGCCGCGGAATACTCCATTTCAGACCTGACCTTGGACTACGAAGTCGTCACCAATCGAGACTTGGCTCAAACCTTGAAAAATAAAAAAACGATGTATTACCTATTCGACCGGATTCACTCGTGGAAGAAGCAAGCGGTAAACAAATCAGACACGCTATGGAACATTAGCATCGATCAGACGATTAAAAGTCTAAAAGGAATTTTGATCCTGTTTAAAGACCCGACGATCAAGAACCCGCAAAAATTTTATAATCCGCATATCACAAAGACGGTCGTGACAGTCGAAGGGAAGCCTAATCAATTGTACTCGCAAGGTCTGTTTGAATATCAACATTGGAACGAAGTTACAAAGTACTTTGGCGATTCGGATAAAGAATTGGCTAGAGGGGTCGTCTCAGACATATCTTTGTTGGGAGTAGATATGGCTGACTACCTAAAAGACAAGTACGGTTTGTGGCTCGACTTCAGAAGTTCTGACGACAATTCTGCCCACGGATCGGGTAGGCCTCTCGGCGGAGGAGGAGACATTTCTATACAGATGGAACGAACGACCGAAACCGCGGGCGCGCTAACGATGTACGTATTTTTGGTGATGGATTCTCAACTCACGGTGGAAGAAGGAAATTTTAAAAGTTTAGTTTATTAAAATTAAATGAACGAGCGAGCGGAGGCGACCAGAGGGAGCAACGACCGGAGGGAGTACGAACGAAGTGAGAACGAGCGTAGCGAGTATTACCGTAGCGAGAACGATCGGAGGGAGTACGAACGAAGTGAGAACGAGATGTTTAAAAATCCTCACTGCGCCTTAATCGTGGGTAAAACTGGGTCGGGTAAAACTAACTGGATTGTAAATCTTTTAGAGACAGAATATAGGTTTACGTTTGAATCCATAGTCATTATATGTCCGACGCTTTTTAAGAACAAAACTTATTTAGAACGACTGTGGATATACACCGACGAAAACGTTTACTTGTGTGATTTAGATCGAGAGACCAAACTAGAATTAAACGAGGCAATCGAACTTTATCAAAAAATATTTGATGGTGTAAATACTTTGTTTATCGTCGACGATTGTGCGGCCGATCAATTTATTAAGTACCGAAAGAAATCTAAAAGTAGCAATACGTGCGCCCTTAGTAAAATGGCTTTTAGCGGTCGACATTATCTTCATTCGTGTTGGCTACTTACACAAAAGTATAATTCGGTGCTAAAGGATTTTCGAGAGAACACCGCTTGGACCGCGATATTTCATTGTAAAGATCGTTCGTCCTTTGATCAATGTCTCGACGAGAACGATGTAGTACCGGACGAAAAACGAGAGGAAATTAAAAGATATTTACGCGACGTTAAATTTAGTAAGTTGACGTTAAATACCGAACCGCCAGCGAATTATTCAGTTCAATAAAAACGAGAAAAATTTTTTAATTACCTTTATTAAATAAGATGATCGAAAATAAAAAAAATGCATTAAGTGTCGTTGTCTCCTGGACTTGACAAACTTCTCCGTACAGAGAACGGGTAAAATTAACGCGACTTATAATGAGTGCATTGAGAAAGTACGAGCTTATCAAGAACAAAATAAGTGCCTGCATGGGAGACAAAAACATCAATGCGCCAAATGTGGCGGTTCGGGTATCTGCAAGCATGGGACACTAAGACATCAATGCGCTAAATGTGACGGAGCATCGATTTGCGAGCACGAAAAAGAAAGATCTTATTGTAAGATTTGTTCTGACCCAATCAATGTAATGATTAGAAGATGGATTAGCCATTGTCGCCAATCAGATAAGAAGCATAATCGATTTGATCCTAATAATTTTATTGACACGGACTTTTGCAGAGGGTTGATCGAGGACTACCCTCGTTGCTTTTATCCAGATTGCAAAGCCGAAATGCAATTCTTAGAAAATAAAGATGACCTGTGCACCATCGAACGATTAGATAACTCAATTGGCCATATTAAATCAAATTGCGTGCTTTGTTGTTTGAAGTGTAACAACGCTAGAAAGTCGAATAAACTCGAGATTGAATATTCACATCACCATTATTAACTAGTTACTAATTACTTATCCTTTGCTTGAGTCAAGCAATTTTATTTTTGTTATAATTAAATGATAACCGTGCTAGAATACGTAGAGCTAGTTACTCAATTAGTTATTGCAGCTAATTTAACTTACTACACCTACGAGTACCTACGCCTAAAGCGCACCTACAGCAAATTTAAAACGTATATATTTAAATGGACGACATCAAAAGTATTATTACCGAATCAAAAACAGAATTAACCTCGAGCGTAAAAGATAGACTCTGCGCGATAATTGCGTCGGGTGAATCTAAAAAATACCTCGGCAAAGAATACTCGATCAAAGAGATTGAATCTCTGTCACCAAAAGAACAAGAAAAGCTGTTTAACCTCTACGAAGTTAAATTTGGCAAAGAGATCGTTAAAACCCTTGGTCACTCGATTTTAAGTTTGTACTCTCGCTTGCTAGGAATAGCTACTCCGATCGATCTACTCGGATTCAACGTCAACTTAAAGTCCGAAGACGCACTGACCAAGGATTTAAACGACGACCCTATCATCAGTCAAACTATGGGGCACTTACTTACCGAGATCTGTTATAAATACGGAGTTTACCTATCACCACTTACAGCTATGTTGATTACAACAAAACATCTAGAATTCAACAAAAGTTCTCTTATTATAAAAGAGGATGTCAACAACAACACAAACAAACGAAGCGAACCCGGCACCAGCGATCCCAACAGAAGCGAGACCTCAGACGGTAACTAAAAGTAAAGTAAACGTTAAAAATCCGAAGCGTGTAGAACAAAGTAAGAAGTTAGCCGAGCATAACAAGAAGATGAAGCAACAACTCGTCAAGATGAAACTAACGGGAGAAGCGGGTGAAGAGAGTAACCAAAATAAAATTTATCAAACGGTTACAGAGAACAGAAACTTGATACTCGGTGGATTGGGGCTCGCGGGGTTTTTTCTCTATTTAATTTGGAGAAACAAGTCGAGCACTCAACCTACTCGACAAGTTATTCAACCAAAACGAGAAGTGAGTATTCCTAAACAAGAACCAATTTTAGATATGGAATGAATATTCACGCTCGTTCTCGCTGCGCTCCGCTTCATTTAAAAGTTCTTTATATATAAATATGAGTAACGCTAAATCAATCGACGTAAACGGAATCGCCAATACGGTTTACCACGGTGCCGTCGTTTCGGGACTATCGCTCGGTTACGCTATGCTGTCGAGTAGGCTTTTTAAAATCAAACCACCGGACCTAAATAAGTTGTCCGCCGAAGACGCGTTAAAATTGATGGCGTTGTCCAGCGGTGCATTGGCTACCCAGGGTTGGTTGGTGGCGCAGGGTATTCTGCCCGCGAGCCTGCCAACCGCTTAAAAAACGTATATTATAAAAGAAATGGCAGAAGGAGGATTCGATCCCGAGGAAATACCTCTCTTGGAAGATCAAAATCAAGAAAGCGAGCAAAGCGAGCGCGACCAAGATTTTGTTGATAATGATCGACAAGAAACGTCCTTTATTGAACCTGGATGGGACGATACCAACACTTCATTTAATGAACTAAGAGTAGGAACAGAACCGATTGAACCAAAGGAACCTGTATGGGACGATACCAACACTTCATCATATGGAGAAAAGGTAACAACAAAACCGATTGGATCAAAATTGGGCGTAAACCCAAGACCGATAACATTATCCGGTGATCCTTTAGAACAAAAGCAAGCGGTATTCATAACTCAACCAATTGTAGAAGACTTTTACCGATATTTTCAACTCGTCGGAAGAAAAGATGTACCATCGGTACTTCACTATGAAAGGTTTGATTACCGCAAAGGCATAGGTTTATTTTACAAACGTGAAGGCAAATACGGTGATGTGCTATCAACCGACAAAAGAAATCCGGATGTAGTCGTCGGTCTTGACACAATCATCAAAAACGCCAAAGCTGCTGGATACACCAGAACGGGTGAAGACACCATGTCAGCGCAAGATTTTATAAGATACAAATTGGGATTTGGCAGTTATGGAAGATCGGTGCAAAAAGCTGAATCAAAGTTAAAATCCATTCAACCCGAGAGCATTCCAATAGAAGAGCTACCGCAAATATCAGACCAAGTCAGTGAGATCGTAGAAGAGCTCACCCAAAATAAAGAAATACAAACAGAAGGATTAAACTACCGCGAGTTGGTCGCTTTAGATGGAGCATTACAAACGGTAAAAGGAGAATTAATTTTAAATCAAGGTAAATTAGATGAGTTAGACACAAAAATTCAACAGGTCGAAGCCGAGTTGGAAGAAGCGACGTCCGAAGAAGAACGTACGGAACCTCAACGGCGATTGGACGACTTACGAGACCAAAGACGGGGTATATTGGAGGCTATAGTTATAAATACTACTCAATTACGAAACCAGATTAATCGCATCAAAAAAACGATAATGGCTGTGATAGATTCGGATTTGACACTACGCGAGAAGATTAGAGCGATATTTAGATATCAGGGTGTCACAATCGTGAGCATCTTAACGGCTTTTAGTTTAGCTGTGAGCACCATCGTTAGTAGCATCGTGGCTGGCGTCAGGGGTGTTGGAATGAGCGGAGCGAATGTAACGCCTGAACCCGCACCAACGCCGGCTCCTCCTTCCAAAGGTGGTGTTACCGATTGGATCAAACGTCAACTGTGGAACCTGGCAAACGTATTGAAGAAACTCGGGGTAAGTGCCTTAGGAGCTTTGCCTGGGATCATAGGTAGCATTTTGAGTTTTTATTGTGGCGAGTAAAGCTGTTGGATGGGTGGCGGAACACGTGTGGACCTTGCTCGTAGGTTTAGGTGTTTTGCTTTTAACGTACGTGCAAAAGAATGGGTAAAAAGTAAAAAAAAATATTCCTTCCTAAATCTAGGAGGGAATATTCTCTTTTTTTTTGCTCTAATTCAAACCGTTTAAGTTAAAACCTTATACAACATAAAACTGACGACACCCACGGCAACGGCTCCGATGGTTAATGATAGTTTTTCTTCGTTGTGAGCGTCTAAAGGCTTACTAAAAACTGGCTTTACAATTGCCCTCCTCGGTAACACTTCCGGTTCTGGTTTGATCGCTTCTTCATTAAAATCACCTTTTAAACTCGCTCCGCTCGTCGCTCCGGTCGCTCCGTTCGTTGCTCCGCTCGGTAATACTCGCTCCACTCGTTGCTCCCTCTGGTCGCCTCCGCTCACTTCGCTATTCAAACTCGGTACGTATCCAGTCTTCATATCCTCAGTCGCGACTTGTAAATTATTGTTATATCCCTCAAACGTGCCGATGCGTAAGTCCATGTCCGAGGGCACCAGGTACAAACCCGGGGCAACTACGAAGTTCAACGGCGTTTTTGCGTATTGTAGCGAATCTTGAAATTGGTCGATCGACTGTTCGAGATCGGGGTCCGATATAATTAAAGATTCCACGATCGTAATAAATTGCCGTCGCGCGTCTAACCCGGTGCCGGTGGCCAAAACGCTGGTCTTGGTCTGCGCCTGTGCCCCGAGTAATGTGTAGACGTAAGCTCGAATTGATTCGTTTACCTTGGTGATTCCCACGTCCGTCAACCGAGACTTTTTAGGAACAAAATCCCACCAGGCCAAAGTAACCGCGTCCGACTGTGAAATCCAGGTGACCGTGTAGGTACTCGCGTGACCGCAGCCTTTAGGTGGTTTAGCCCATCCAAATCCCATGTAAGTAGATCCCGCGTATTTACCGTTGGTCACGTGTAAGTCGTGCGCGTCGTAGTTTTTACCCGGAACAGGTATATATCCCGCTTCGTAATAATAAGCTGTCCCTAATCCGTTTGACAAAGTGTCTCTTGTTTGTTTATACGATTTATTCGGGTCTACTCCGTATAAAAGGCACGTGTCGGTAAACTCCCGATGGTCGTAATTATTGTGTAACGCGTCAAATACGTCGTCGCTCGGAATGGGCATCACGCAGTCGTAAAATATTTTTCGTACGGTGTAATACACGTGAAAGTTAAATAAAGCCGAGACGTACGGATTAGGGTCAGACAGCAGATCAAAGCCCACACCGCAGGCCGTCGTCGCGCAATAGACCGCAAAATTAAATTGATTTTGGTAAAACGATATCGACTCGGTAGACCACCTATTTACCGCTTCATCCGTGGTTACTTTCGGTAATTTATACGCGTGCGTTAAATTTGGAAACTCGGCTGTAAAGGAATTGTCTTCGTTTACTAAAATATTTAGACTACTAAAATTGCCTCCCATTTATTTTAAAAGAATTTTAAAGGAGGGGCCGTTGGAAAGACCAAGTTTTGATAGGCGGGTGGATTTCCTTCGTACTCCCTCTGGTCGTACCCGCTACGCTCGTTCTCACTTCGTTCGTACTTAACCGACTTTGTAAAACTTATTCGCCAAGTTTTTTCATAAGATCTTTTTTTAAAACCGCCGCCCGTTCGTTGGCTAGCGCTTCTGCTCTTTCGTTGACTTGACGTTCAAATTCTTCTTTGGTGCTCACTTTGCTCGCTTCCAATTTTGTAGACGTACGTGATTTAATCTTTTCTTTCATCTCGTTAAACTTTTTCAGCTCGGATAAAATAAGGACAAATTCTTCATGGGATATGTCACCGTCTTCAATCGCGTGAGATACGTATTCTTCGATGGTTTTTAATTTAGCGTCTGCCAACATTCGAATTTGATCGTGTTTTTTATTTTTGTGGGTGAGTCTACGAGAGGCGTACTTTAGAACCGCGTAAAAGCAAAACGCGCCGATAGCAGCGCCTTCCATCACGAGCCCGACAGGTCCGGTGACAACTCCCAAAATGGTGGGAATGCCTACGGCTGCCGATGTGACGCCAATTGCTTCCACGCCGTGCTCCACGTATCCGTGCGCGGTTAAAAGTCGTTTGATCTTTTTGTAACTATTTTCCCTCGCGTCGCGTTCTCTTTGGATTTGGGATTTAATTTCTTCGATCTTTCTTAGCCTGTAAACCTTTGTCTCCGCTTGTTCAGTCGAGTTTAAAGTCAACTCCGGGTATATGTTAGTCGTCATCCTACTACTTTTATAATTACGCGTTTTAAAAAATGTCTAACTCGATTAAAATTTTGCCGATGTTATTCAAAAGCTCACCTCTGTCGTTTTTAACAGAAAAAGTCAATTCACTGATGTTCCTGTCGATTAACTTTTTAGGCGTTTCACAGTGATTACGGGTGCGAGGCTCGGTAGCTATCACGTACAGCAAGTCTAAAGTCCGCCCGTTATAAAAGTTGTCAAATGTATTTAATTGTTTGCAATGAATAAACGCGAGTTTCAAGGGGTTTGAATCGTAATTGCCTTCGTGAATGACGTTGGGTAAAAGTTTTATTTTGGGTAAGTTTAACAGCTTGGACACTTCTTTGTTTAGTCGCAACTTGAGATTGGGGTCCGTAATGGCCAAAGTGACCCGTTTAGATTCCGAGTGAACCTTAAAAGAAACGCCCGGTATCGAGTTTAACAAAAAGTGAAACCAGTCCATGCTATAATAACCGGGGGATACCACGATGCTTCCTCTTTGACCCTCGGGTAATGGTTCGGATGAGCTTTGCGAATGAAGTCTGTCGTATATAGGTCCAGTTAGCCCCGTCAAAAACAGTCTTTTAGTTAATTCTCTTCTGGGTCTCCTGGGAGAGTTGGTGGTGGTGGTAGGTCGAGTTGGTGGATTCCCTTCGTAGATTTCATCTAAAGCTTGTCTTTGCCCCTCGAGCAGTGAAGCTGATTTGACGTTTTTATCGTCGAGATTAAAATATAAACGAGCTCGCGTTTCTGATGGTTGTCTTTGGTTTAACTGATCTTCTAAAGCTGCGATTTCTTGGTTTAGCTGCTCAATTTCATCAGCGATGATTCTGATTTCTTCCGCTAACTCGCCTCTTTTATTTGCTTGGATCAATCTGTTTTTAGCTGTTTGTACTAATTCTGGATTGGGAGATGAGCCCGTTCTTTGCACTGAGGGTATACCGGGCGGTCGTTCGCCAAGTACCCCCGCTGGCCTACCGTCCAAGTTTGTATCCCACTCAATTTCAGTGGCGTTTGTTACGTTAAAATATCCAGCTTCAAACTGAATATTCTTTACTCGGACGACTTTGTCGCCTTTGGTGTTGTTGATCTCGTTTTTCAATCTAAACGTTTGAGGATTTTGGCATAAGTAAAACGTATGAGTCTCCATTTTATTATATACGTTTTATGCGTCTTGTTTGGCGAGGTTAAACTTCTTCATAGCGTTTTCCCAGTGCTTATCCGTGACTTGAAAAAGGTCTTTCACTTTTGATTCGGTTTCCCCAGTTGTGTCTTGATAACACACCGCGATTAAAGCCTTCAACGGTTTACCTCGAGAGATCTTACCGTTTAGAACTTGGTTCAACTTGTATTCTATTTCACCCGCTTCGCCGTTTTTAAAAGACAGATTATACTTCTGCAACGTTTTTCTCGATTTTGGCGGCTTAGGTTTTTTCCAAACGTGATGCTTGTAATATCTATCTCCCATGTCTGCGGGGGTGTACGAGGAAACCCACCCAAGAATTTGACCACAATTTTTACACGCATATCTTTCATCTATTTCAAATATTTGGTGGTTACAAGTTGGCCTCGGTTGACTTTCTTGCTCGTTCTCGCTACGCTCGTTCTCGATACGGTAATACTCGCTACGCTCGTTGCTCCCTTTGGTCGCTTTGTAGCTCGCTCGTTCCGCTCGCTCGCTTCCCGCTATGTGTACTTCCTTTAGATTCAACAAGTGACAAAGTTCCGCATCAGTCATTTTATATAAGGGTTTATTTATTTAAAGTAAAAAAAATGTAACCCCGGTTATTCCGAGGAATAACCGAGGTTAAATTGATTTTTCAAATTTAATCGTCTTTTAATTCAAATCCGCTAAACGCTTGCAACGCCGACTTACTCGAAATTAGACCGTCGTTTCTTCAACATTGCCGCTGTCACTCTATACCTGACGCTGGCTCCGCAAGACAGTGAACCGTGGGTACTGTAGTATAAGTCTTTTGCACAAATAAATGATTGCGCGTCGCATCTCTTATTGATAAATTTATCGATATTTGACGAGTCGATAGATATTTTTTTGTGATCAAATAGCGAAGCAAAGGGATCTATTTTAACGTACATTTGGTTTTCAGCCGTATAAGGCGGTTTAACTACATATTCGATCTTGTTCAATTCATCGATATCGTGACTGGCTTTGTAGGCATTTACGGTGTTAGACGGGAGATTAGACCCTTGAAACTCGATAAATTTATAAACGGCCAAATTTATGTGATCGAGTACGCTTTCCGTAGGTGATTGTATCTGGTAACAAATTTGACGGCCCTGGGTGTTTTCGGGCGTTTTATCTCGAGTGCCATATTTGTAAAGTGGGTTTATACCGTAACAGGGTTCTGTCGTCATAATCAACAGGCGTTTGTTTTGGTCATTGTGATGGTAAAAATAGGTGAAGTATAGATCCCTTCTTTAACCATGGGATTTGAAATGATTAATTTACTCGGGTCAAAGGGGCCATAGGTAACATTGGGATCGCAGTTGTCGGCATTTAGGCGCTTGTGGTCGTCTGAAACGATAAATACTTGAGTTGACATGGTTCTGATTTTCCGGCTTTGACTAAAATTTTTCTCATTTTTATTCGGGCGGGATTTCTACTTTAATTAAATGTTCGAGGTCAGCGTTGTATTTAATAATTAATCCAATTTTGTATAAGTCCGCGTCGAGTTTAGTAGCTGAATCGGACAGTGGCTCGTTCTCTCGCGCGTGCCTCAGCTTTTTATGCTTGCCGTCTACGAGAACCACGTGATCCATTCCTTCCAACTCGACACAATTCACGCAGCAGGTGCAGTACGCACAACCAAAACACTCGATACAATTGGCACAGTCGTAACAGTCCTCGCAACTGTCCAAGGCATTTGAATTTCTGCAGTCGTATGAATTAAAACAAGCCACGCAATTTATACATCTACCGCAATCGTCGCTGGTGGAGCAGTCCTTACATCTGACGCAGTCTTGACATTCGTGACAATTGCGACACTCTTTACAACCGATGCATTTGCGTAAACTTTTGGAATTAAGACAACGAAAGCAATCGTACGAATCTATGGAGTTGATCGAATTTCTCGTGTCTTTGCAAAAATAACAATTCACGTTTGTAGTTTTATCTACCATTTATTTTTATGTATTTTTATTATTGTTTGTTTATGACGGGCAAGTCGAGACTTGTTTGCGCGTGATTGCCAGTCGCGAGTTGTTTACAGCCGGGGTCAAAAGTTGAGTGGAAATCCCCGGCGCTAGTCACGAGTTGTTTACAGCGAGCGAGCGGTGCCGGGGTCAAAAGGTGAGCGAGAATTCCCCCGGTTTTTTGGGTCGATGTACTACCCAGGGGTGTTGAGCAAAAACGGGGTTCACGTCATTCCAGAATTTCCCATTTTTTCCCACCAAAAATCTTTCGACGATTGGTTCGATGTACTACCCAAGGGTTTTGAGCAAAAACCGGGTAAAAAGGGGCGTTTGGTCCAGAACTCTCAGTTTCCTACTACTGAAGTTGAGTTAAAACCACAGTGCAAGCAATGCCGTTGTTTTAAAAGGGGCATCTTGTCAAAATAGCTGGCATGTCTGAAACCCAGACTACACGAAAGCAGTGGCTAATACCAAGTCGTGAGAGGCCGTCAGACACAGCCCACGATCACGATCGGTTAGTTATTTCCCGATCCCTCCCCACTACTCCAGCTGACAGTAAAACTGAAGAAAATCGACGTAAGCATGCCTTTTCTTTTTAAATTAGGGCGTAATATACTACTATAAATGGTATAGAAGCGGTGTGTGTGCACTCATTTTGTCAGATTTCTGTTCACCGTGTGGGTAACCGGCGATTTTAGTGAGCAGCTGCAAACAAAAATACCTGAAAAACAAGTGTCATGACATAATTATAATGAGCTCTACTGAGTGGAGCTGGAGCGTTACGCCGTTAGTATCTAAATGTAGGCATCATACTATGCCTACCGTCAGCAGATATTTTCCATCTCGGGAAGGGGAGGGTAGTTCCGCCATCCACAAACATGACAAACAACATAGAACATGTCTAAAAAATACAAACCAAAGATAAACACTTGAAAACAATCACTTTGATTCTCCAGAAACACATATGACTCCTCCTGAACTCCTTGTCCTTGATCTTGCCTAGGGTTGGGCAGGAACAAAAGTTACTCCTACATTATAAATATCAGGTATGCTCACAACTACCAGTGTTGGGTGCAATCAGTCGATGTGCACAAACACATAAATGCATTGTACTATCTGTCGATCGTGTATGAAATCTCTAACTTCCCTGTTTCAAAGAAATCCTCCACAGCCACAAATCAGAAAGCCTCAAACTACTTGGGTTTACGGTCCCACCTTGCAGGACACTTTGACATGTTGTGTCTGGAGGACCACTAGCGTGGTCCTCTTCCCCTCTCTTACCTGTCTCCATGCTTCCCTCCCCTTTTGTGGTCTATACCCAAGATTCTATTCACCTGCACAGTCATACGTGTACATTACGATCGGTAGTTGTGCCATCCATTGTCATAATCAACAGTGTGAATATATTCTGGATGATATCTAGTAACTGAAACTGTACGATTGATATTTATGGCATGAATGGCACAACACGTGTTTTATGCATGCCGTTCAGTCACTACAACAACAAAGCCTAGACACAGAATAGTGACTAATGTTACCCCCACCCCAAGCTTTGTGTTGAATCAACTTTGAAGCCAGGATGTTTTGATATTTATATCTGTTAAGGGTGGATACCTGCTCTAAACCAGTTTATTCAAATTTCTCCACCTTTGCATCCCCCTAAACTGAAAAGAAACGTACATGTATATGCACCAATGAATGATGAATCTGCAATTCATTGACGGCACAAAACTGATAGTGTTGAGTCAAAGATATTTTGGCACATATCCTAAAGGGATTTTCGGCGTTAAATGTACACGGATATGCCTAGAAACGAGTGCCTCTTCGAAGTTTCTCAACATTCTGTCATACATGACACTGCCAATAGAAAGACACAGATTAGAAAACTCGCCACCATGGACATGGTTTGCATCCTGAAATGCCTTTGGCGGTCATGTTACGTCACGTGGAAACCTCTTTATGTCACTCAGCATCAACAATTCTAAATTAACAAAACATACTGACTAAGCTCTTATAAATAATTAGCGTTAATGGTTTGGGGGTTTCCGTTTAATTTCAGATCAGAGCAATGCATCCTGCAGTGCCATCCTCCCAATGAGTGCCGCGCCATCCCGCCCGCCTGTGGCCATCATGGACGATCCTATATCCTCAGACGGTGAGAAGTTCTGCTCCCTCAACCATGCCGAGCGGACCTTCAACAAGATGCAAGTGTACCTGCAGCGCAAACAGCTGACGGATGTGGTCTTGAAGGCGGGAGACGTGCGCATCCCGGCACACAGGCTGGTCTTGTGTGCTGTGTCCGACTACTTTGCCGCCATGTTCACGAATGATGTAGTAGAGGCAACAGCGGGGGAGGTTGAACTGAGGGACCTAGACCCTCAGGCACTGAAGGCTTGCATTCAGTACATCTATACAGGTAGCTGTGAATTAATTGCTTCACTGTATTTCGTCATTAGCTCTGACAAATTCATTTTGAGGGAACAGGAAAAAGAGTTTGACGGCTTTACCAAAACAAAATGCTAACATGATATGCCAACCTGAAACAGAGCATTACCTCTGAATGAAATGGAAAATACTTGCTTGTCTGAAGAAACCAATTAACAAAAACTTCAATAATAATGGAAGGTTTATTTTTCTAGAAGAAATACAGAAATACGCAATGTTCTCAAAGTGCTAATAAGTATGTGTGTATGTGACTTGCCATGAATGGAAATTTAACTTCTGTTTCCTGGTAGGAGAAATTCTTCTCAAGGAGGATAATGTTGAGCATCTACTGGCCACGGGTTGCATCCTTCAGTTGTCTGAGGTGACGGAGGCCTGCTGTGGGTATCTAGTCAAGCAACTTCATCCCTCTAACTGTCTTGGAATACGCTCCTTTGCTGACTCACAGAGCTGCCCTGATCTCCACAGGGTCGCACACAACTACACAATGGTATTTGACATTATTGATAATGCATATTCATTATTACTTTTCAGTTTGAATATTGATTGTCATCCGTACATCTCGCCTGAGAAGTATCTAGGTCCCTTCAAACTTTGGGTGTTCATACCTCTAAACTTGACATATCGAAGTAAATTTTACAGTCTTTTGTAAAATTTCTCATTCTGTGTCTTTGCAAAAAAATTATAGCCCTTTGTTGATAGGAAGTGTGGAGGATTATTGTTTTGGGAGGGATTGACTGGTTTGCTTACATGGCAGACATTTTTCTTGTCTTTGACGGTTACTCCACTTTCAAACAAACACTTTGTTGAGCTGACCCTGAGCTTGACCTTTATCTGGAACCAATCAGGAGAACTTCTGCGAGGTGACAGTGAACCAGGAATTTCTGATGATGAATGCCAACGACGTCTGCGAGCTCTTCGCTAGTGACGACCTCAACGTCCCCAATGAAGAGATTGTCTACTATGCCCTGCTGTCCTGGGCAAATCACAACCTGTCCGAGCGAAAGAGGTACATCGCCAACATCATGGCTCACATACGACTACCACTACTCTCCCCTCAGGTAAGAATGATTGCAAGAACTTGAAAATTGTTCTGATCCTTTGTTTAAAAAGCCCTTTTTTTTCTGAAAGCAGCATGTGCCTTTTTGAAACTAGTTGTGTAGTCCACTATCCATTATAATGAGCACGTGGGCTCACAGACGAATGGCCCTCAAGGTCATCACATGCATATTGGGTACATTTCACTTTTGCAGACATGGTGAAGTTTGTGAACGATACCCCAATGGACATGTGTGTAGAGGTTGAATGTCAGTTTGTATGAGTTGTCAGCACTCTTTGCTCTTCTGGACTATTCCAGTTGAGAACAGTTCACTTGTTTGGTATCTTGTTTGGCAAGTCTTAAGTTTTAAGAAGCTTTTGAATAAACATTGAAAATTTTTATTAAGATCATAGTAAAACGTTTGATGCTGCTAGTTGATGTAAAGACAAAGTTTTCCTGAGTAGAAACTGCTTCTTAGTCAAATTAATGTTATATCTCCAAAACTTTTCATTTTTTGTGGTACAAGCTCATTTTAAATACTGTATACTTGGCAGAACACTGTTCTCTCTGTGTTCCTTTTTACATTTTTTAAAAGAAAAATTAAAAGATAAAAATTCTCAATCACAAATGTAAGAAAACATAACCTTTGGTACAACTTGGACTGCATCCAAATTGCAAATAATATTGTATTGAAGAAATGCCAACTGCATCACATTCATGCTTTTGTCTGGCAGTTCCTCAGTGACATCATTGACAACCCCCTCTTCCACGGTGAAGAGGAGTGCCAACGTCTCATCTTTGAGGCCATGAAGTACCACCTGCTACCGGAACGGCGCCCTCTCATGCAAAGCGCACGCACAAGGCCACGCAAATCAACCGTCGGGACGTTGTATGCCGTGGGAGGAATGGACAGCACTAAAGGTACGTGTATGTGAAACAAGGGCAGTTATCCCGGGCCTTTCAGTCAGGGTGTTTAGAATTGAAAAAAAAATTGCATGCGGGTTGGCAGGGCCCGGATACCTTTGCATTTGTGCTGTGATTGCCGCTTTGTCTTCAGGGACTCAGACACAGGTCAGACACAATCTCTGAGGTACCTACACTGCACCTGTTACCGTGTCTTATAATCCTTGCATCTCCTTTGAAGCACCTCGATAAATGCATGCAAGACAGTGGCCCACTAAAGAGAGTGCTGCTGGAGGTATTCTCTCTGAGTGATCACATCATCCATACCTCTGCTTCCAAAGTTGAGTTGTCATTGATTGCATCATTTGTGGCTACATCACATCTTAAGATGAACGATGAACGACTTTTGAGTGCCATTCCCCAGAACAAAGACAAAGTTCTGTTCACCTTTTTGTGCAGAAATGCCATTTAACCATCTTGTTGTTGGAATTCTAAAAACCTTTCATTTCCAGACAGCTCCGCTGCTCTTATGCTATTCTGCATCAAATACTCCATTTGGCAGGCTTTGACAGCCTACATCCAGACAACATCACCAAAAGTACGAGGGTCCATTGGTGAGAGAAAGCCCTTTTTGCATTTTTGAATGTTGATCGCACGATCCATGCCTTTACCTTTCAGGAGCCACAAGCATCGAGAAATACGACCTACGCACCAACACCTGGACTCACATCGGCAACATGAGCGGCCGCAGGCTGCAGTTTGGAGTGGCCGTCTGTCATGATAAGCTCTTTGTGGTCGGAGGAAGAGACGGACTGAAGACCCTGAACACTGTGGAGTGTTACAATCCAGCTGGGAAGTCCTGGAGTATGCTGACTCCCATGGGAACACATCGACACGGACTGGGTAAGTAATGAAAAAACACATTAACCCAAACATGAATGTTGAATAAGAATTGATAGATTAATATCACATGCAGTGTGGGGATGTTTTTCACTCGTTTGAGTGTGGTATGCTAGTTATTGTATTGTACAAGTGGTACACATTTTCAGCCATCTTTCGGTATTTTGTAGATTGTAAGTTATTGGCAATATTTAGAATTTTGTTTGCAACACACAAATGAGATTAGAGTGATAAATTTGAAACTCTGAACTCTATTTTTACAACTCTTCCCTAATAAAAATGAGTTTGGTGTTGGGAACTTTTCCTTGTATCAGCACAGGAAATTTGTTTACTCCTTTCAATGCCTTTGACAATTGAAAACCCGAAATCAGATCTTAGAATTTCCGAGCTTTTTCTCCAGCCTTGTCTGAAAACTCAGTACTCCGTTAAAAATGCAGAAACAAAATCATTTCCCCAGTAAAATGACATGAAAATGGTTCTAAAATGATGTCATTGCCAACTAACAGGTGTCGGTATGTTGGAGGGTCCTATGTATGCTGTGGGAGGGCATGATGGTTGGAGCTACCTGTCCTCTGTTGAGAGATATGATCCACAGAGCAAGCAGTGGAGCTATGTGGCATCCATGTCGTCCCCTCGCAGCACCGTAGGAGTAGCTGTGCTCGATAGCAAGTGAGTTTGGCAATATTAGACCCATGTGGCATCAACACACATTGTTTTATTTTCCCTGCCAGTTGCCCTTCCTCGCTGAAAATCTTTTTGTCATACTAAGTAGTTTCAAGCGCGTCCCTAGGCGGTTGACTAATGCACTGCCACAAAGCGTGGCCAGTGAGTCCCTTTTCTCTGAACATCTTTCACCCATGCCTACCAGTTTCAACAAGACCACTGGCAGTATCTTATTGTCAGAAGATCTTGAGAAAAGTTGGTGAAATCTGAGTTATCAGACAAAAGCACAGATTTTCTTCATGGCACAGTGTTTTCTTGAAATTCCTGTCTCAGTGTTTCAAAAATTATGGTACATTTGAGGATGATGCCTTCTTTGTATGAAACCAACCTGCATGACTTTTCTTGGAACTAACTTTTGAAGGCCCTCTTGTTTCTGGATCGATGCCACGTGGAAGTTGAAGCATTAAGGATGTGCCAGTGAATTCTTACACAGTGTCACGCCGTGTTCAAATTACTTGGCTGCGGCTAGAAATTACACACGAGTCAGTGGTTGTGGTCACAGCCAGTTTCCATAAAGTTGTGTGCATAAAAGTGATTCGGACTCGGCCTTAGATTTTTGAGGAGTCAGCAAGTTTCCGAGGAAATTGTAACTAAAGATGGAATTTCTCTGGCCTGTTTTTCAACTTTACTGCAAATTTTTTGAATATCAGACTTTATGCCATTGGCGGACGGGATGGAAGTGCATGTCTACGCACAGTGGAGGTGTATGACCCTCACATCAACCGCTGGACCATGTGTTCTCCAATGAGCAAGAGACGAGGGGGGCTTGGAGTGGCTGTGAGCAATGGTTGCCTGTATGCCATCGGTGGGCATGACACGCCTAGCCAGCAGTCATCAAGGCAGTTTGATTGCGTGGAGAGGTTTGTACAGTTTGGCAGAAAAATTCCACAGAATAGTGTCACTCACTGGCTGTACCTGCAATATTGGTGTCTTTAGTATTTAACTACCTCTGCTCAGCGAGCATGTTAAGTGTGAAACAGTCCTTTGACTTTTTCAGCTCCCTGTAGAGTGTACAGCTCGCTCATTGCTGTCAGTGTAATGCCAATGGCTTGTTTGAATATAACTACCTCATTTGCGTGCCCATGTACAAATTTGCTCTCAGTTAAGGAGAAACAGCTCACTGGACAGGAACCCACTCACTGACTTGATCCATAGTTTGTTACACCAAATAACAAGATTGTGGCTCTCATACAAAGTCAGCTCACGTGTGAAACCTCAGATGTAAACTGTGATTTTCAAATGGGCTATTAAAACCAAGTACAGCCTGTGAGGAACATAGTGATTACCGTTTTCGCTTGTACGACTACAGAAAATTGTATTCTGAGAAAACAAAAGAATGCAAACCATATCCCTGGTTTGATAGGCACATTGGCTTACATGAGTGCACATTCCCATACCTGCCTACAGTAATTGGAACTGTACTGAATTTTAAGTTTTCAGACCCAGAAAATCACAACGTTCTGATTTCCATTAAAGGAAAGGAAAATAAAAATGTTCCAGCCAAAGAGGGCGCTATTCGCTCTGTCAAAGTGGCAGTTGTTACACATACCAACGTGTATGCACTTGTACATTTAAACAGCATCTCTTGCGCGGCTGCTTGTTTTGTTTTGGGCTTGTCAAATGGATGTTCTCATTTCAATATGGAGCTTAATTGTAACCACAGAAAAATTTGCAGCTCTTGAAATTCAAAAGCTTGGCACTGCAGACTTGTTACACTTTCATTCTGGGTAAGCAATCTGCTTCCCTGTTAAATTATTACACTCCTTTCCATCAAGACATGAAATCCGTGATTTTCATGTTCTCCCTCAACAGGTACGACCCTCGTTCAGATCTGTGGTGCACCCTGGCCCCGATGAGCCTGTGTCGGGATGCAGTGGGCGTGGCAGTGCTTGGCAACCGCATCTTTGCCGTGGGTGGTTATGATGGCCAGACGTATCTCAACTCTGTAGAGTGCTATGACCCAATGTCCGGGGAATGGAGCTTCGTAAGTCCCGTCTTGTGCATGTGTTTCTTTTGGCTGTTTTGGGTTGTGAAATACATGCTCGTGATTTCAAACTTCAAGATGGTTTAAAATCTACAAAATATGACACAGAATGCAGTTATACAGTTATAAATCTCTGCAAGTGTTCTAACACCCACAACCTATGTTACACTTGTGAATAACCATGCAGACATGTGTTTATGTGATCAGTAGGCATGTTCTACAAAGTTGTTACTCCTTCCACAGTCAGAAACGGATGGCACAGAATTTACCTATCAGTTTTGACATCAAAGCGGATGTTGAATTTTACATAAAAATGGAAATCACTTTCTGATCTCAATCAGTTACAGCATCCATGTTGATGCACGTGAAGAACAGGTTTTGAAATGCTCAAGGCATGGGGAATGAGTCGGTACTGTACTTATTTGTTCCATACATTACAGGCCTACCTACGCTAATCTTTACGTTTGATCCTTTCCACAGGTGTCGCCATTGAACACTGGTAGAGCTGGTGCATGTGTGGTACACGTTCCCATCACCTGATGAATATTCATAAGGTCAAAGGTAAACAATAGATATTCAAGGTAACTACGTCAAAACCATGTGCATTAAGATGGTCTTGTACTGAGATTTGCTGTCTTTTTTCAGAATATGTTTCTTTACTTTTTGTGCAAATGTATGCATGTAAGTACAAGACAGGGTTTGTTTCAGTCAACTTCAACATAAAGTATGTCATAGAAAGTTTTGTGGCATAAGTATCAATATTTTTGAAACAGCATCGGAAAATCTTTAAAGAGTTGCGATATGGCTGTCACTTTATACATTATACTCAAATACAATGCCGTCAAAAGGGCAAAAGAAGGAAGCTCACACTGTTTTCTATTTTGTCACACAATATTGATACATAAGCCATCTTCAAACAACTTGTAGTGCTGCCTATATGCTGCCTATCTTTAAAGTGTGATGAGTCACATGTTCCAAACTGCCAAATACATGTATTTTCCATCCTTCCCAGTCTTCCTGATTGTCTTCCCTTACCAATGGTTGACAAATAGTAACTACTTTAATCCAGTTTAAGGTTTAAGCCAATGCACTTATTACACCTTGTCTATTTTTTAAACTGGATTAAAGTGATTGAATTTAACCCGTTAACCAAATCCCATTTCATGTCGGAAACTCGTCTAACTTTTGTAGGAAGCATTCCTTGGCGTCAGACTTGGTGATTGAGTGACGTAAAATGGTTTGAGCATTCCCAGACATTTTTGTATTTATTCTTCACTCTGCATAGTTTTGATAGACATTATTACCATAGATTCCTGTATTTTGAACCATGCATTTTCCCAAAGTCCATTTGAAAAGTGATTTTTCCTAAACAAATTTTTGCCCCAAAATCCATTCTCATATTTTCCACAGATTAAATGTAAGAGCATGGATAACATGATTCTTTTTAGATGTTTGTACCGCACACAGAAATGTTCCAACTCTGTACATTATTAAACTCAGTAATTTTATGCATTTACATATATATCACAGGAGATGCTGTTGGAAAATTGTACTTTTTTGGGCTTATTGGCTTGCAAATGTCTGGCATGACTTGTGTTGGCAATGTGTAATATCTTCAGGTGGGGCTCTGTAGAGGTTGAGATATTGTGTTAAGAGTGTGCTTTCACGGGTTTGATTGGAACTGGGTACCCACTGCTGTAACTGTGTAACTGTGATCACTGAGTTGTGCTCAAATGGGCCCTCATGACCCAAGTTGCATCCGCTATTGTTTTTTTTTTCTTATTGTTTCTTATTGGGGAAACTGTGCAGTCACATGGTACTTTGACAACTTTTGATTGGATCCCATTAAAATTGTAGGAGCAAGATATAAAGCTTCTGACATTACACAATTCCCCAGTAAACCTCCCTTGCTGCATAGCCTGAGAAGCTTCCTGTTCTCTGAATTAGAATAATCCACAAGAGTGGATTTTATCACATTTTTTGAATAACCTTATTCAAGGGGAGGCCATGTTTGATTGTGTTCCCTGAATCTGTCTTATTCCAAGTAATCTTTTGAATGGAGTGGAGCCAGAGTATCTTGGATTCTGTGCCCCACTTTCATTTTTTTTGGTAAATATTGCTTGAAATATTTAGATATAATTAATCACAAATTTTTAATTATTTATCAGCAGAAAGTAAACTGACATCAATTTGTAATAAACTTTCATTTCACCTTTTCTATGTGGCCAACTCATGAATAAAGCCTATTTGCAGACAGCTTTGATGGAAGACCACAGGACTTCCAAACCTATTTTCTAGGGCTTGGGCTAGATCTTCATCCATTGGCAATATGCAGAGAGTAGCCACAGTCCCAGCTTCGCAAGCCAGTTTCAGGCTTCCAAAGTGGCCTTTCAGATGGCCTAGGACTCCCCAGATTGGAACTAGGTCCCATTTTCAGTTGAGTGTTGGGTATACGAGTTCCCATCAAAGCCACAGTGTTTAAGGTAACAAGTGTACTGGTGCCGTGTAGTATTAAGCATTTTTCCGGTGTACATGTGCAATCAGTATTGGAAGCATTAACACACAGGGTATAAGTGTTTGTGTCTTTTTTATACATTTCTCCATTGCTGTCCTTTTAGCTGTTGTATCTTTAATAATGAGTAAGATCAATTTTGGAGTATAAAAGGCCACACCCAGCAACTGGCTTTGAAGTTTCTGTGCGTACAACCATAAAGAAGGGGACTGTGTCCTTTCTCTATGGTACAAGAAACTGCTCTTATGGGGACCATGTAATGGGTACTCGTGTAATGGGTTACTTATGTTATAGATCCCAATGAAATGGGTACCTGGTGTCAAAGGTACCCATGTCATGGGTACTTGTGTCTAAAGTACCCATGTCACCAATATCCATGTCAGCAGTACCCATATTACCCATGTCATAGATACTGGCGGCAGAAACCAAATCTATAAGGACTGTGCCATGTAGAAACAAATATTGTACAAGGAATAGACAGGAACTGAAGGTGAAATTCCAGTCAGTTGCTCTGGGATTACAAACTGCAAAGTGGTGTGACAAGTGGTGTGCAGGGCTGTGGGTGTGGAGGGGCGGGTATCAGGTTGTTGCCCTGACCTGTCTGCTTTAGTTGTCATGCTACCTAACTGTGTTTGTAAGGTGTGTTGCATTTTAAGCAAGAATTATGGTGTATTTCTCTTGGTTGAGGTCGTTTGTTTCCATTGGTTACTTTCAAACAATGCAGTAAGTGTCAGTGTTGGTTTTATACTATTAGTGCTAAAGCCCGCCTTATTATAAGATTGTGATATTTATTAAAGGCATTTTGTTACTGCAAAGCCATAGATAATAAGTAAGTTTTAAATTCTGTCGGTGGTTCTTTGAGATCCCTTGTATTTACTTTTTATCGTTGTTTAAAATAATTTTTCATCTACTGTATATCCATTTCAACTCGAGATATCTACATATTACTTAATTCATTCAGATTTCAATATTAATTCAATGTATATTCTTTTGGGTTATTTTTTTTCCAGTTTTCATTATACGCCATTGCCAGAACATTGCCAAAGTTGAAATGTTTGTTTACTCATTGTATTGTGATATTATATATTTATGTATGTGTTATTAAGACATTCAATCACAGCTTATGTTTCACTCACATATTTTCTTTGGAATGTTAATGAGCCTAATTACTGGAAAATTGAATGGATGATTGGTTGTACCAAAAAAAATTGTTCAGAAAAGCTGTAAAATTGATATCATGGGAATAAAAAAGTACTTACAAGTATATCAAGACGTCACACATACATCGAACATAAAAGATTTGTTTCGTGTATTTGGCTTCATCTCAATTGAAATCTTAAAGTGTTTTGTTAACGAATTTTTCAGACGCGGGCTCTTACACTGTTAATGGCCACATTTTATGCCAGCCAGCGGAGTAAAACAGGAATACCTTTGAATAGCTTCATTATGACATTATGTGTGATTATTATCCATTTCGTACAATTACGAGGTTCCTCCTGGCAAACTTTATGAAAAGGTCAGAGTTTTTCGTAAGCTAGAACATTTCGTCATTGACTGAACAAATTGAACTATAAACGTTGGCTAAGTTTGATGGTTTCATAAAGGGCATATTAAAGAGAGATTTCGACGTGACTGGCACTGTACCAGTTGTGAGAATTTCTTTCGGGGTTGCAGTTTAACGCAGCTTTTTACATGGCTTTTCCCATTGTATGGCAGGATGCTCGAGAGAGCGCGAGTAATAATGCCTAGAAGTAAAAGGTCACGCAGCCAGCTTCCGAAACCCTCGCGCGGTCTGCCTATGGGGATTTTACATTGGGCCGTCCTATCACGTTCGATAATTTTTTGGAAGAATAATTTCTAACTGAAACCACCCCATGAAACACTCATGTTGGAATTTTACCTTTGTCTTTCTCAACTAATATTTAGGAAAAGTCACCCAGAGATGGGTAAAAAATTAATTTTATTAACTACCTCTCACGTCCGGCGATATCGTTCCTAGGTCTCCTTGTTCATGCTCGTTTGTTTTCACTCTCCGTGCTTTCGTGAAAACGAGATTGTACAACGTTGCAAGGATTTACTGCCTGCTGTCGATGGGTTCCAGATTCCGTTGAGTTGACGTCACGCAGGTGTTGTCAGCAATGTTAGATAAATATTAGAATCTTTCGTAAAACGTAGATTCTAAAGCCCTCGGAGCCGCAACGCCAAAAAAGAGGGACCTTTTCTCCACGAGGAGAAAATCATCATGACATCATTTTCCGGAAGTTCCAGGGGTCATGCATGCCTGAACCTGTGCGACTGTTTTATGGTAGCCAATTACATTACTCGGGTTCCCTCTAACAAGTTTCATTATGCTGCTGTGGAAGTACATTTGTAACCACGCCCCCAAAATAACTCTGAGCAGCGAGGTGGATGTTTTTGCTGCCAGGTCATTTCAAGGTCATATGGGCGTCTCGGGGATACTGGTCTTTCAAAAGTGGGGTGAGGATTACTTGAAATCTTTGCCAGATTGGCCCATTGGAAAAAAGGTATGACCATATTAAGTAATATGTGGATACTTTCATCACTGGGGGGTTGCCATCAGGGTTTTAAGTTTATGACTTTATAACTTATAAAAGTGTGTAAAATGGTTTGATCTGTGTATATTTCGGCTTTTACCGACAGACTTCCGTAAAATTTCAAACCGTAAATGGTCATCTGCGAACGCCGAGACTGCCACAATGCACCGTTCTTCATGTATTTCAGATTTGGGGAAGTGATGTGCCAATTTTTTTCAGGATTTTTCCCTTTTACGTCAAGTGATTTTTCAGTTTCTATAAATTGATATACTAGCAAATAATTTCCAAAGCCCCTCTTCCGAGTTGGATTTTGGAGAAGTAACCGAACGAAAAAATATTACAAATTCGAAAATCTTTGCACGTTATTTTCCTATCCAAGGGTTCCGGAAGCGCGCCATCAGGGGTCAACTTTCAGGCTCTATACCAGTCTAACCTGAACCATGTCGTTATACCGTGTGATTCACTTGTACTCTGCCCGCTCTTGAATATGCTCTTAAAATGAAACTGACCATAAATACATTAATGTTCCTTACGGAAAAACCGGCATTTGTATCTTTATTAGTTGCGTTATCGGCAGTTCATCCCAAAATATGACGACCAAGATAAGAACCAAGTAAACAATTGTCCTGGAAGTTTTCCGAAATCAACAGCCAACATGACCTACATTCTCAGTGCTGTCTAAACGATGCATCACTTGAGAAACCAACTGTGAATAACTTAAACTAAGGTATGGGAGTCACGCAGAGCCAGGGCAAGAGTATAAAAGCTTGCACCCCCGCCTGGAGCAAATTGAAAGGGTACAAAGAGAAAGGAAAAGGGGAAAGGGGGAAAAGGGTGATGGAAATCACCGGTCTGCTTGAAAATACCTCGGAAACGATCCCCTTTCATAGTTGCTGTTGACTATTGCTCAACCCTACCCGCTCTTAAACGATCTTTGCCCCTTCCATGGAGATCAGATGACTAAACAACTCACCGACCTATTACAATACCCATCTACTGCAATAAATGCCGAAACAAACGCACAGCTGCATCTGGATGGCGTTGCAGTGGTACTCAGGCTGATGCTCTCATCAGTAGGCAGGAGCTCATGTACATCTAGGTCATTTTATACATTTGGGGTCCAACGTGTGACATTTTCCCGTCCGTGTTACACCTGATATGTATACTTTGACAAAGGATATATCACTGAAATCGATTTTAAACTATGTTTATTTGTTTGGCAGGTAATTTGCAGTATTTATTTAATCTTGAAAATTAAAGAATAACCTCTAAACACTGCAAACTTCTTACGCCAGACGTAACAGGAGCGGAAAAAAATTGGACCCCAAATTTATGGAATGACCCATTTCGGTCACATGGAACAATGCAGTTCCCTAAATTCAAACGTGCATTCCTCTTTACACAGTTCGATCCGTTGTGGTGATAGTCTACACAGGTAGTCAACTCGCATCAAACTTAGGCAGCTCGCCGTACCGTACTAAGGTAGCGTGCGTCTCAGATCAGACGCCTTGAAACGGCTTTTTATACTACCGAATGAACGAAATATTATTTCGTGGGAACAAAACATTATTTCGAGGGAACGAAATATTGCTGCCAGGGAGCTTTCGAGGGAGCGAAACTTGAACATTTTGAGGGAACGAAACAAAACAAAATTGTCCCTTTAGGGGCTCCATAAAAATGTGTTGAAGTGTTGTAAAAATAGCAGTTAATAACAAACACTGCAAGCAAAGGAGTCGCGGACTTGCGGTTTGTGTTCCCAACCTATCGGCACTTTGGTAATCTTCAATTGCTTAATTGCTTGAATTGAGATGGTCAAAGATTGTGTTTGCTGATATAAACCGTGGCCGGAGCTTCTCTGAAACGCGTTTTACATGACCGCTAAAGCAGTGTGTTCACAAAGTGACAATTAATAGTGGATCATCTCAGTTAAAACCAACTTTAGTCCCAGCCAAGTTTATTTGGGAGAAATAAAACTGATGAGAGATGATAGGTGTAAACTGAAATATCCACAAACCATGCAATCATCACAGGATTCCCGGCGTCAAGAGTCCCAGAAGCATCATAGAGTCACGTGTAGTGATGATGGGGCCAACTTCGAATAACCCAGATGTCCCACATGTACATCAACTTTTATACGAACGCTTACTGTAACAGTAAACTCGAGGTGTCTTGAATTTGAAAAAAAGGATGAAAAATCCTGAAATTAGGTTATAATAACAAATCTCGAACTGGTAAACTCATAAAACGATCACCTTAGTGAATGGTATTTTCCTGTACATGCATGGAGCTATTCCTTGTGTTTACAAACCAGTCTTGCCAGGCTGTTAGCGGGTAAAAATAATTTGCTGACTGCTTTGTAATGATAAGCACAGGAACAATTTTAATTTCTTCGGCCGCGGCGTTATTCAACTTCAAGTTGCGTACCATGACCTGGGTGTTTCGGGTTTGGAGGCGTTGTTCAACTTGTGTACTATGACCCGGGCGCTTATTTACAACTCGAACAGTTAATATTTAGTCAGAACTCAGCCCATATGTTAAACAGTGTCCAGAATTATAGTCCTCGCCGACAGTTGAAGACAAAATCAGCAGGTCAACGCAGCGGGCACACACAGGACCAGGCCTACCGCAGCTGGCACGCGTAACCTCTACACATACCTTGACCCAAGAGAAGGAAATTTACTACAGTTACACTGAAAATGGATCTTGATTTCGACGACACGAAGAATCTATTGACTGGATGGGATATCGCCATTATTGTTGTGGTTTTCCTTGTTGTTCTTGCCGTTGGATTATGGGTGAGAATGGCCTCAGAGTGTGCCAACGATATTAATCTTAGACTTGAAGTTTCGGGGTGAAGTAGGATTTTTCCAACTGATGTATATT
Organism: Acanthaster planci; assembly: GCF_054643075.1. Classification (NCBI taxonomy): domain Eukaryota; kingdom Metazoa; phylum Echinodermata; class Asteroidea; order Valvatida; family Acanthasteridae; genus Acanthaster; species Acanthaster planci. Next base: position 13,733,933 of record NC_141778.1, read on the forward strand.
CTTTGCTTGTTTGCTAACCTTTTCACTAACATATTCGCTGGTGAAATTTATTGAAATTGAATCAAGGTCCCCAACTTGAAGGTCCAGTAGGGTGGTTTAGATAAACAGAAACGAACTGACACACTTTCAGAAATATACTGTCAGACTGAATTCTATCACGCCGGTATTATTCGAACCGTACAACATGCTCCTGTATATTCATACCTTTTAAGTACACAGTATGCATGGTATGCCCATACATATACCACAGTATATCTTCAAGTTCATCTTGCTCTGTAGATCAAGGTAGGACAAGGCACGTTCTAATCGAAATATTTCAGTACTATTTGGGTGTTAGTTTAGAAATGGGTTGTTATAGTTTTATAACGTTTTTCGTTTTTGAAAGTCTGCCTGGGTGTCAAACCGTGGAACAACCAAGGGATACTTCCTGGCTGGTCGCAGCATGTCATGGTGGCTGGTAAGTGGCACGCATATGTTTGGTAAAAAAAAATAATGGCTATTGTCTCAAAAACACTCTCTGACGCAATGCTCTATAGTTATTTTCAAATCTCAAACCTGAAGAAATACGGGCTATAGAGCACACAGAAAAACTGCGCTTCCTACTTCACATTGAGTATTATTTTGATAGGCAGGTGACGTTCAGCCCTCGAAGTGTAACGTGAATGGAGAATTATATAAAAATTGCTAATGTATGAATATTTTGGCTCGTAACGATATCTCGACATGATGAAAGTGGGATCGTGACAGGGCCGAACATCTTTTATAAGGTCGAAGTTACTAAGATAACGAACGCCACTCATTCACTTCCCTCAATTTGTGACAAAGTTTGCAATGTAGGCCTAGGTTTAGTAAATAAGAACTGCATAAATTATGGTTGTAGAATTAATCTGACAATTTCATGTGACTTTCCAGGTTGGCTTATCGCTGTACGTGAGCAACATAGGAAGCAGTTCATTCATTGGTTTGGCGGGCACTGCGTCGCTCTCAGGCTATGCTGTTGTTTCCTACGAGTTTCATGTAAGCTGGCATAAGACAGGATAGTTTTCTAAAAGCAGTTACTTATGGCATATTAAATTAAAAGATTGGTAGTAAAAAAAATCAGCATTTTGCTACTTATATCTTGGAAAAGCAATAATCAGGCTTTTGTCCTAATTCTTTTTATACTAGGATGTGTTTGTTATTTCTTCACAGGGTTTGTTTTCCCTAATCCTGCTTGGTTTTATCTTCATGCCCGTGTACACTGCGTCGGGGGTAAGCGAAGCAGCGAGAAGTTTCTATTTCTCAAAATCACGGCACAATAACTGAATTAAGCAATCGTAAAGCGTTCGCATAGCAAGCAAAAATATTTGAAAAAGTGCAAAGAAATTGTATCAAAGTTTTAAATGCAGCAAAATTTACAAACAATTTTCTGACATTATCACGCACACGTATGACGAATCATAACCCTTGTATATAGGAAAGTCTCTGTTGTATAATTTTCTTGTCCGAATTTTTTCGAAGTGGATATCTCTCAACAAATTGTGCACTTAGGTATCCACGATGCCCGAGTATCTCAAGAGACGGTTTGGAGGCGAGAGACTTCGAATATTGCTTTCAATTACGGCGGTCGTACTCATTGTCTTAACGAACATGTCGGTAAGTTAGCTGGAGAGGGCAAGGAACACAATGATTAAGCAGGAGAAGTATGACTCACTTTAAAAAAAGGGGGGGATTTGTTTGAGTTACACTGTTTTGTTTCTTAAATACCGACGAGGATGGGATTCGAACCCACGCGTGCATAGCACAATGGATTAGCAGTCCATCGCCTTAACCACTCGGCCACCTCGTCTTACGTATATGTGAAAGTATTGGCAATTTCGTAGGAGCTGGGTGAAATTTTGAACATTCGAGAATTATAGGTAGTAAATATTGTCTGGATGGGTTGGGTGGTGAATAAAGGCGTGTTTTTTTAATTTTTAGATTTAAATTTTGGCATACACCTTTTTAGCAACAATGCACTCAACGCAAAAGGGTCTTTTATCTGTCTAACCTGTCCTTTTGAAGTCGGAGATGTACGCAGGTACCATCATCATCCAGCAAGCTCTCAACTGGAACCTCTATCTATCAGTCTGTCTCTTACTGGCAATGACTGCTGCTTATACGATAGCCGGCGGTTTGACTGCGGTCATCTACACTGACGCTCTACAGTCATTTATCATGATAGGAAGTGCCATCGTTTTGTCCATTATTGGTAGGTTCAGATCCCTTCTTAAAGCCTTTTGACTGTTTGAATATGAATGAATATGTTCTCAAATGAATTATACTGTCAGATAATTCATTGAAACGTCGTGGTATTAAGTGAACCAAGTCAGATAAAACCTTCCCTGCGATACATTGTATTGAATTAATTAAGAGGCGTCATTCACGCCAAATTACGAATACCTTAAATAACTGCAGTGGTGGACGCATAAAGTAATTACTTATTGGGTAGAAAGTCAGTTAACGTGGGTTTTTTTACCGGAAAAAGCTGCTGGGGGCGGTTTTTTATACCCATAAATTCCTCAACCTTGCAATTGTACTTTGTCCCAACCAAGCACGACGCATTAATTCGTCAACTGTGGAAACGATACAAGATTTCTTAAACGAGTGTACACGTCCGCTGTGGAACAAGTAAGGAAAAAATATATGTGTTTACACGTCATCCAGCGTCAAGTGGTCTAAGGCACCAGACTCCTCTTCTACTGTTCGACGGGTGCGTGGAAATACTGATGAAGAAAGAGATTGTTGAAGCCATGGATTGACAGAAACCTAAGATGGAGCTTGTTGGAGTATTTGGGTTTTGCTGCCCCCTCCCCTGCTAATGCCTGGCATCAATACAAACACCAAAATAACAAATGAGGCTCTTTCATCTACAGTATATTTGCCATTTTGTAGCGTTTATCCATATCGGAGGCTTCGAGAATCTGTACCTGAAATTTATGACGAGCATACCGACACCAACCTTCCTGGCTGGAAACACAACGTGCGGTATCCCGAGCGAGGAATCCTGGCATATCTTTCGTGATGCTACCACCTCTGACCTTCCCTGGCCTGGGGTGTTGGTCGGTATCTTTCTGCTATCGGCTTGGTATTTCTGCACCAACCAGGTTGGTTCTATTCTCCGAGATGGCCAGCTGTCCCACACCAATGAACAAATTTTAGCAAGCTGCCCAAAATTAAAAACGTCTTGAACTTTGTCCAGTGCAAAAGCCAAGTGGATTGAAGGGTTGGGTCCTGACAGAATTTTCCAAGACAGACGAAATAAGTAAATAACTGAAGCTTGCGATGTAGGAATACAAACAAAACAGCAACAAAAACAAAACAAAATAACGACGAGGATGGGATTCGAACCCACGCGTGCAGAGCACAATGGATTAGCAGTCCATCGCCTTAACCACTCGGCCACCTCGTCTGTGAAAACTTCCGTAAGTTTGCTGTTATGGAGGTGAGAAGATAAAGAAAACATTACACCCACCACCACGCACTCAAAGTCGTTTTTCAGAAGAAGTGACGAATTTTTATTTTGCTGTTACAGGTTTTGGTGCAGAGATCCTTGTCAGCAAAGAATGTCACTCATTCTAAAGCGGCAACCCTCTTAGCAGCCTCGTTGAAGGTTCTTCCAATCATTCTAATGATATACCCGGGCATGATAAGCAGGGCTCTCTGGCCAGGTTGGTCCATGAAACAGCCGTCCGTCATTTTCATCTTAGGTCCTGTTCGGTACAATTAAGTCTGCATAGTACATTCACATATTGTAGTCCAGCGTATTTAAGACAATCCTTTTAGGCCTGATAACATTTTCCTGCTGAGTTTATAGTTTCATAGAAGGTGAAGTTGCCCTTGAAGCCTTTATCGTTTTAAAAACAGTGTGGAAATATGAGGCCCTTCATACATGATTGTACAGTTCACTTGTTTTGTTCTCTTTCAGATTACGTGGCCTGCCAAGACTCCGATACTTGTAACCAAGTTTGTAGGAATCCCAACGGCTGTTCGGATATCGCTTACATCAGACTTCTTCTCAAACTCATGCCAACAGGTCAGCTATGGTATAGTGACTGTGATGTTTCCTCTTTTCGTCTGTGTGAAGCTTTTATAGAACCGCAGAACTAAGGTTTTCCTAACGTTCAGTGACAATGGAAATCTGGTAGGCAGGCACTTTCTGATTGTCTCAAATGTCACATTACAACTATATCAGTCAAATGGAATACTTGTTATTGCCAAAAAGTGATTAACGCCTTTGATATCTAAAAAAAACTTTCCAAGTTGCAAATATGAATTTTTGGTAGCATTAAACTGGGCGTTTTCTTCCACCCACCCATCCACCCACCCCAAAACCGGAGCTTTTAAAAACGTATCAGTTATCTTCTTACCTATTTGTACGACAGAAGAGCAAAGATTTGACTGATCAATGTTAATGGTTTCAAAACAAAAACAACAAGGTATTTTCTCAGTCATAGTTTAGCTGAAATCCACACCTTTGCAGTAAGCGTATAGGCCTTATCACGACAGGAAAGCATTACTACAGCACCTTACATCGGGGCTTGGTAAGAGCAAAACTCGTATATAAAAGCACACGTTGGCTGCGTACATTGTGACATTGTGGCGTGAAATTGAAATGAATACATGAGACAAGTCTGCATTCACCTGAGTTTTGATGGTGAGACAATCACAATGGAAACATAGCCTACATGGACTGTGACATAAAAGTTGTTAACTACAAGAACACTGGCTTTGAGAGTTAAAGTTTTATGCCAGCTCAATATAACACCTTACCTTCTCGTCTCTTTCCTCCTCAGGCCTGAAGGGCTTGATGATGGCAGCCATGTTGGCCGCGCTGATGAGTTCACTGACGTCAATTTTCAACAGCGCAAGCTCTATCATTACCATGGACCTGTGGATCAAAGTGAGACCTCTGGCGACAGAAACTGAGCTCGTTATTGTTGGCAGGTATCTTGTGTCTCATTCCACACCCAAAGCAAACAGTGATATGCAGTAATATTTTATGGTGATGAGAATACATGTAGCAAGACGCCCATAACTAAAGCAAAAACTTGTGTGCGCAGACAGACCTCTCTCATGTCGGCAAGGAACTTTTAATGGCACCGGTGAGGGTATGACTGGTTGGCACAGCGATTGGCACCTTCCAAGCCCGCAAATTCCCTGTTTTAAATTCTAACCTAGCCGGCACGCGAGTTCAGTGTTCAGAGTTTAAAACTGAGAATTTCTCCAGTGACCATCCTCTACGTGTTTCTTGAGGCTTGCGAGGATGGTGCCATTGGCACTCCCGAGGACTCCTGGCTGACATTGACAGGAACAAATAATAAGTCACTGTTTACCTCATTCTGCTTCGACCCAGGCTGTGCACCTTGGTGTTGGCAGGTATCAGCGTCCTTTGGTTACCACTGATTCAAGTATTTGGCTCGGGTCAGCTGTTTGTCTACATCCAGTCGATAACATCTTACCTTTCGCCGCCTATCTTGGCCATATACACAGCCGGGATATTTATCGAGAGGGTGAATGAACCGGTGAGTAGGTATACTACTGTAGGATATATCCTGCATCGAGCATCAAATCATATAAAGTACCTAGGCCTCTATTCTGATTACTCATTCCACTTTCCCGAGGTCGTCCTCGCCTACAGTTCTATGTACACCCTAAACGACAACCAGTGCTTCATTTAACAACGCTGAAATTCTCCCAAACATAACTGTCAAAATCTGACACTCAAGATGTTGCTTGGCTCCCCCCCCCTTCCCAACGTATTCATAGCTTTCACCTTAGATCACTATCTCTGTTTAACTTCCGTCTTTTCAGGGTACGTTCTGGGGGCTGCTGCTTGGAGAAGTCGCTGGATGCACTTGGATGATCCTGGACTTTGTCTTTGTTGCTCCTCCTTGTGGTGGAGTAGACGACCGCCCCCTGGCAATCCAGAAAATTCACTATCTGCATTTTGCCATCATTAATTACGTAGCCACGACTTTGTTCATTGTCGTGATAAGTCTGTTGACGAAGCCCATTCCGCGAGATAAGGTGAGAGCTTTGCTCACTGATAGTGGTTTGAGAGGGAATGGAGATGGTGGGTGTGAATAATGATGGCGAGGATATAGCCCGGTAGCGGTAGTAACGTTTGCAGTGGGATGACGTTGCGTAATGACTGGGAGTGATGTGGTGATAGTGTGATGGTTATTGAAGTTATGTATGGTAACGATGCCAAAAAGCAATGATGAGGACAGTAGTAGCGCTTATGAACAGTACAGGATTATTATAATATAACAATAATAATACCCAGCAAGGATAATGCGAAAGAACTTCCAGACGAGTAAAAATATCAACTCATTTACACTTTTACAGCTAGTCAGACTGACTTGGTGGACTAAGAACAGCAAGCTTCCCCGACGACCTATGTCAGAGAAGGAGAGCAAGAAGAACTTAGAACGAGAAGAAAAGAAAAAAATGAAAGCTGCAGCCAAACAGACTGGTAGGTCTTATCGAATAAGAACCAACTGATTGTGCAACCAACTGTATCAAATCAGAATCAGCTAATTTTATCCACCCAGAATCAGTTAGCTGTATCGACTCAGAATCAACTGACTACATCAACTCAGAATCAAATGACTTGATCGATTAACAATCTGCCGACTGTATTAACTAAGAATTAACTGACTGTATGGACCCAGAACCAACTGATTATATCAACTCAGAATCCAATGACGTTATCGACTCAGAATCAATACAGTATCAGAATCAGCTGATTAAGAATTAACTGAGATGTATGAACTCAGATTCAGCTGACTGCACTGTGTCCCAGTTCCTAAACAACAGACTTGTCCCAACAAGGTTTTATGATGATAAAACTGTCACGTCCACCAGGTGAAGACAACTAAAGTGATCCACTATAATGAAAAGTCGTAATAGACTTTATACCTCAAATTTTAAGTGATATTGCTTCTCAATAAACACACTAGCGGCATTTTTCGTAACCAGACAATTTAAATATCTCAACTGTGAGTCCTGCAAAATTCTTAAACTATGTAGTAATGTCACATTTTCAGATGAACCACCTTCTGGCGCCCGCCGCGTCTGGAACTTTGTGTGCGGCATAGAAACTAACCCTGGACCCGAACCCTCACCTGAAGAGATGGAAGAGATTGAGAAGAAGATGACGTCACTGGAGGAGGATCCCAAATGGGCCAGGGTAGTTAACATTGCCTGCCTCCTTGTCTGCTTTCTGGGCATAATGGCTTTTGGATCTTTTGCATGATGTTTAAAATCCATCAAAGGGCACCGCAATTACAGGCAATTGCTTCTGGCGTTTTAATGATGCCTTTCTGTCATGAACTACCTGCGTGTATTGTGAAATCGTTGGGTCGAAATAACCGCACAATTTTGGCCTGGATCTGCAGTATTTTTTTTTTGGTTCTTTGTTCGCCTAGGTAACCTAAATGTAGTCCAAATGTAGCCCGACCTCCGCTCTGTATGGAAATAAAGGAACACACTATTGAGGTTGAGATGCCTTTTTCCTTAACTCTTTGCCGTTTAATGACAGCTGAGGGCATTCTTATCGTGATGACATTGTATACGCTCACAACGTACAGCTTAGGTGTAATTCTGCAGAAATAGGAACCCGAAATTAGCTGATGACCGCACCGAGATAGAAATAGCAGTATGAGAGAAAATAAAGCCATAAGCCCCTAGAGAAGATGTATGTGCCCTTTAAACATTCCATTAAAATTCAGTATGTATGCTACACGGCTACAGTATTATGCATTAACTTCTTCGTGTATTTGATTACACTGCATTTTCTGAAAAATATTGTTGCGTTGGTGTTAGAAACATCTTTAAGCAAAACGACTGAGGTTGATACTGTAAAAAATATTAACCCGTGTATATTTTATTCAGCAGTGGGCCATAAATATTAGATTTACAGATTATTAGACAGCTTTTAACGCTGATTTGGTGTTTGAACAAATGCTAATAAAGATAAAAAAGGTCGCCGATTGAGATTGGGCCTTTTCTATTGTAAACTGAAACATTAATTTGACTTATTTTTAATAGTTTGTTTGAGAGTGTAACTTGAAAACTTTAGATGACGTCATGAAGCACTGAAATGTTAAAATTTTAGGATAATTGGACAAATAAAATTGCACAAGCTAGCGTTCTTTGTGAAACAAGTGTCAATATTTACAAACATTATGCAACGTTCGTGGTGAGATAAAACGCTGGTCAACCGTGATTCACTGTGTTTTTCATAATGAGCATGTGCAGTTGTGGTTGAAACGTGTAAAGCACAGCAGGCCCTATACCACAGAGATCTTATTTGTCTAAACTGCAAAACAAAAAGCACAGAATCGGAGAAATCTTCTTGAGATAGCCGCTCGGAAGATCTTGGCCTTGTCATGGACCTAGATTTTGACGACACCGCCAACTCCCTGGAAGGGTGGGATATCGCCATAATTGCCGTGGTCTTTGTTCTCGTGCTTGCTGTTGGAATTTGGGTAAGGTGTTCGATTCAACACCTAACGTATCTTCTGTGTTGAAGAGACCTTTTACATTACGTTTCGGGTCTATTTTGTTGTCGATGAAAATGCCGCTACCTTATCCAGAACTAACAAAATACATCCCAATTTACTCTATATGAAAGGCGTGAACAGGATGTTCCTATTTCTTTGAACGGATCCCTTTAATGACTTCAGATAAAATAGTCTAACAACATCATTAAAACATCATGATTCCCTAAAAGTACTTGGGAATTGTGTTTTTCGTCGACAATCGTTTCAAAGGATTACTTTGTTGGAAAATTATGTAGTTTAGGGGTTTCTTGTAAGCCCTATCGATACGTTTTTTAGATTAATTTGATGGGAATTTTCTGTGTAGTCCGCCTGGGTTTCCAATCGCGGAACAACAAGTGGTTATTTCCTCGCTGGACGGAACATGTCGTGGTGGTTGGTAAGGACTTGTGATATTTCACTACATTTAAAATGACCGTTATTTTATTAAAACCAATTTATCACAATTATGACATATTAAATAATACGCATATTATATCATTTTAATCTAATAATCTGAATACGTATACTTGCATTTTTTTCTAGGTTGGCTTATCATTGTACGTGAGCAATATAGGTAGCAGTTCATTCATCGGTTTGGCTGGTACTGCGTCAGTTTCTGGCTACGCTGTCATTGCATACGAGTTTCACGTAAGTCGTTGACGTAGTTATTCCAAAGCATTATTTGCCATCGTTATTACGAATTGACAAAAAAGGAAATTATCTCAATGATCCCAAAATACATGCAACTTGAAAGAGAAAAATAGTACATGTTTTTCATAAGAAGGTATGTATTTGAACAATGTTACTTACCTTCTTACCTAAAGTTACATTGCTTCAGGTTTACTCTCCTTTTACCTTAGGGTTTATTTTGTTTAGTTCTACTTGGTTTCGTCTTCATGCCTGTATACATCTCAGCAGGGGTAAGTACTCACAGTTATGCAGCATTATTAAAGCAAATCACCCTGGCTTATACATTAAGAGACGCCAATGGATTGGCAAGTCGCCATTTTGTTTCAAATGCTGAACTAAATGGCGTTTGGAGTCGTGCGCAATGTACATGCATCAAAGTGGATGTTGGATTGTAAATGATCCCCGGTGTGGCCATTAACGAATTGCATGAGGTAGCTAAGCAGCCATGGGCGTGAATCCCGGGGGATGAGGGGTATATATCCCATCACTTTTTAAGGGGGAGGGGGCTATTCGAATCACCCCCACTGTTTCGCGATGAAAAAAATTATTAAAAGTCACGGTGGATTGTGAAGAATTTTCAGGATTTTCTAACGACTAAATGATTGCAGATGATTAAAAGTAATTTTCTGATGTAAGATTCTGGTTGAATTTAATACATATTACAGATGTACGTCTTTATCATGAACATCGGCCCCTATATAGCGGATGTAGAGTCGCCCCTCCCCCGCCTTTTAGATTTCTTTGGCCGGGCAAGTCATCCCCCTCCCCCCCCCTAATTTCCAGCATAGATTTACGCTACTGCTGGCAGCCGTAGCGTGTGGGTCTATTATGATAGATTGTTTTACTCTCTTATACATGTAGATGTTTAGCGAAATTCTCGTAACATTTTAAATCATAATCCTTGATTATTACAGATGTTTAAATGATTCTCCCCTAACCCTTTCTGTCAACCTGAAACTGAGACAGGTATCCACGATGCCGGAGTATCTCAAGAAGCGGTTTGGAGGCGAGAGACTTCGAATATTGCTATCAGTTACGGCGGTTGTGCTCATTGTCTTGACGAATATTTCGGTAACAGAGTATACTATGATGCGTGTTCAATCAATTTGAAGAAAAAGCACCTCATATTTCCATTGCAATCTTACAAAAGTGTCTAGTTGTTATTGAAACATGTTTGTAAGCGTTAAAAAAGACGATTTTCAAACAAGGTCTATTTTCACCGATGAGAAAAAAATACGACGAGGGTGGGATTCGAACCCACGCGTGCAGAGCACAATGGAATAGCAATCCATCGCCTTAACCACTCGGCCACCTCGTCGCTTGAAAAACGGCATAATTTATGGTTTTTTATATCAGCCACGCGCCCCGCGGATCTCGCCCCGCGGATCTCGCCCCGCGGATCTCGCCCCGCGGATCTCGCCCCGCGGATCTCGCCCCGCGGATCTCGCCCCGCGGATCTCGCCCCGCGGATCTCGCCCCGCGGATCTCGCCCCGCGGATCTCGCCCCGCGGATCTCGCCCCGCGGATCTCGCCCCGCGGATCTCGCCCCGCGGATCTCGCCCCGCGGATCTCGCCCCGCGGATCTCGCCCCGCGGATCTCGCCCCGCGGATCTCGCCCCGCGGATCTCGCCCCGCGGATCTCGCCCCGCGGATCTCGCCCCGCGGATCTCGCCCCGCGGATCTCGCCCCGCGGATCTCGCCCCGCGGATCTCGCTGAGAAATTTTACCACTGGCAGTTGTGTACACAAATAACGTACCGACCTCAAAGAGTATAAGTATTAGTATAACTTAATTCGTGTTCTCATTTATTGTAACACTGGCGGCCTACGCACAGTTGATAAGGCTTCGTCGTTTGCAAAAGAGGAGTCTAAGTTGCACATGCGACCAGCAGGGGTCATCGGTAAGTATATTTGAATCGTTTCAAGTAATGCCATTTGAGTTGGATTTATGGTTTGTAAAACCTGATAAACTGTACGACGAAAAACTGTGTTCTTGTATTGTTTTCAGGAAGTAACATGGAAGACCTTTTGCAGGAACTTGGATTGGAGGAAGTCGTTGATGCAATGTGGCAAACATTGTAAGTATTAAAACAACTGAAAGAATGGCCATTCTGCAATAAACACGTGTTGTCTGATCGATGGGAATTGCCTCGGAAATGGTCCTTCCCAGAGTAGCCTAAATGAATCGTAAATTTTGTTGTACTAGAAGTGAGATTTTGCACACAATTGGTTTTTGTTTTGATGCATTGCCCACAGCCCTGAAGAAGCAAGAGTCGGCATATATTAATTACTTGTGGGAATCTTATCATTGCAATTCCACTGTGCTTTTGATGAATGGAAGGGGAGGGTTGCATGTCAGATTTTATTTCATATGTATTGGTAGATTTATAGATACATGTATTACTCTTTGTGTGTAATTTCTCTTGACTGTCGACGCTCACGGTATAACATTGTTTTGTAAGTTTGCGTGAAATTAGTTAACTCCCAGCCGGATGCCCTATGCCGGTAGAACCTTGCGCATGCGTTGTCATTATGTCATTGGTTGATCAATATTTATTTCTGTTATCGGAAGGAACACTGGTACTGTTGTTATCGTCTGGCCTTTCCTTGCTACATGAAACGTAAAATACAAGGTGGCAATGACTTTCCAAGGAAACGATAATGCGTGTCAAGGACTTTCCTGAATGACCTTACACGTGAGAGTTTGACGGTACAGAGTGGATGAAAAGAGGAACCGACATGTAATTGTTAATTTCGACAGAGGTAGGGTTCATGTGAACCTAAGGAAAGTATTGTTTGTGTAGTTTGAATCTTCTCTTTGAAACCTTGATCATAATAAGTAATAATTTTCAATTTTGTTTTAAAAGTCCTGTTACTTTGTTTTAATTATTTAAAGGTAATTTAATTTTGCATTTTAATGTACAGCGCTTTGAGATGTCATTGACAAGGTAAGCGTTTTTTAAACAATTAATTATTTTTATCATTATTATTATTAATTACGTTCACGATTGACTGAGCAGTGACCAAATTTATGAAAGGTTCTTTTTATAAAATCGCGCCACTAGTCGTTTGTGGATTTATAGTGTCATTTTTGTCACAGGGTAAAAGGCTAAGTCAGAGACAGGTTTGATCTGGTTCTTTCACGCTGGTACTTGCGAACAATCGTGCCAGATCGCTGCCTTGGTAGAGGAGGACGTTGATAGTTATCTGCCAATTTCTCAGGGCTCCCCGTCTGCAGCCACTTTTGAAGCAACAAAAACGCGCAATGTTTTTTTCAATTCCCATTTATGGCTGCGTTTGTTTCAAGAAATTTCAAGCCTGTCCACAACCACTCAGTTTTACATCTTACTTTAAAGTTGTCGTTGCCCACCAATAGCCAGTCCCATCTTATCCACTTGTTAACTTCACTGCAAGGTTTATCTCACCCACTTTGTTAAATGTAAAATATTATGTTATGGTTACGGCTACTCACTCTGAATGCCAGTGAAGAAAGTGGCGCAATTCCTTTACATGGACTCTTGCAAAAAATTGGTCACTGCTCGGCAACCGTCAACATATCGATATAATCAAAGGTGTCATTTCAAAGAGGAGATTTAAACCAGACAGGCGATATTTCGCTTTGAATCATATGAGCCTTAATTCAGTTACAATGGACAATAATATCTCAGTTTCATGTTTGTAATCGACCCTGTATGTTCATGTACGGTGCTCATGCCGCATACATGTACATCATGCGCAATATATGCCGATCCATGCATTGAAAAGATGAATTGCCCCTTTGATCGCCAGTGCAGACACACTGTGGTTGCTCTGTTTGTGTGATGTTTGCTGTTGCGAAAGCCTTCATTTATTGTTGAAGACAAAATGGAAAAATACATTTATATATACATGTATATTGTAATGAACTGGTCAAAAGATGCACGCTATTTGAGTTGGAGGAACATCGATTTAATTTTCTTCCTGCCTAGAGTAACAGAAAATGCACAATTACCATTTGTGATACACCAAAAGAAAGTAATAAAACATATTTATGACCTTAGTGTCCACAGGAAGTAGCCAGATTAAAAGTTAAAGTTCAAAAGTTCAAATTGTATGACAGACGGGGGCTCGAAAAACCCTTACTCCGATATTTCTATTGCACTGTTGAAAATCTAATCGACAGACCGGCCACCACTACATGCTATTTCATAGATCCTTCCCTGGGGACCTACTGCACGTTCTGAAATCTCTTCAAGAATATTGACTTGGTAAAACAGCGTGATGTGAAAATCCAGATAAAACATACCTAAAGTAGCTTAATCGGAGAGGAACAGTGTTCACCCATGACCTACCCATACCTCGTGTATTGTTATGGCCAGGCTTTGCTTGCAACAGTTATTGTATTTATTCCATAAACGTATAAGAAAAGCAGCTACATCGGGTTCTCTTTACAATGAACAGCATAGTTGGTTTTGTTCTTACAGTTGAATGCATGCGAGTCACAAGAACAATTTGACAAGGTTGTCCAGGACATGTCCGACTGGCTGTTTGACCAGGGAGTCGCTAAGATTTTCGGACGCCAGTGAGCCGAACTGTGTATCCTCATAAAAGACCTGATGACACATGAGTTCTGCTACAAGTAAGTGACAACAGGACACAAGAAGAGGGCACAATGTACAGCTTTGAGACTTTCTTACTTGAATGTGAAGGTAAATTTCACTGGTATCGACAACTGTATATCTTACTGTCTCGCAAGAAAGATGTCTTGCCACATCCAGTTTATTTTTGGTGCAATGTGGTTTAAGGAAGGACATTTGATATGTCTTTTTTGGCTTTAACATGCCTTTGTTTGTTGGCAAAGGTAATTTTTGTTATTGTTTTTATGTGTACATTTTATAGCGGACTCAACGGGCGTTTCTTTAAGTGACGTTCTTGAGTTCTTCCAAAGTTGATGCTTATGCTCACATGGGAAGATATACTCATCATATACCTTAGGCAAAAAATGCAAAATATCAGGCTTTCCAGGCAAGGCTTCAACACCTAGGGATGCCCTGACATGATGCTGGTTGCACTCCTTTCGCACGTCATCCAACTCAGATCATTGAATAATCCTGTTGAAGCAGAACCTCAGACATTCCCTGTAATTCAATATGTAGTGATATATAAATGATACATTCAGCGTATGTAAATCGGCGTGCTATTAATTGTCTACCTCGATGTTAACGTGCAGTATAAGAGTCTGACGAATACGGGGAATCCTGCGCGCCTCCAAGATTTTGACCAATCACAGTGCACGAAATCTGTCGACCATTTCCACACGCTCACCGAGTCGACAGAATTCGCGCACTGTGATTGGTCCATGCGTTGCAAACTCTTGGAGTCGCACTGACGTGAATCGCCAGTATTGTTTGCTGGTTTGATCGAATTACTGCAGGTCATTTCTGAATTCCAGACTCGTAATTTCTAAATTGTGCCGAATTGATTTAAATATAGACGTAACTAAGCAATATTTAGTTTGTGTATTGTTACAGCTAATATAAGGCAACAAAATTGCAGTAAAATTTCACAGACAGACAAAGGCCATTTTTCGAAAGAAAAAATTACCCCAGAATTGTACATAGATAACAATAAGTGAAAAAGTACTTACAAATGTAGAGGGGAAGTGCAGTCAAGCTGACCCTAGTTTACCACCTGCCGAAAAGTGTCGACCCAAAAATGTCCCATCATTTCGAAAAGAGTTCGCCAAAAGCGTTCTGTGCGCTGAGAATGAAAAAGTAGAAAAAAAAGAAGCGGTTACATACTCTCTTGATCTCTCGGATGTATGATTGTTGGAACTTATACATTTTATACGTTTTACGGTTACTTCTAGTGTTCGCTCAAACAATATAAAAGCAAATTTTAAACAGCTTTTCAAGACATAATTAGAGTATACTTTCGGTTACAAATATATTTAGCTTCAACATTGTCATAAATACTGTAATTTTTTGATGTAAGAATACGTAGGTATACTCTTGCTCTAGTCGTTGCTACAGGATAAAACAGATGGGGCAGTACTTTGTCATAAGAAGTAGTCAGTAATGTCATTAAAGACCCCCCCCCCAAACCGTTTGCGGTTGTTTCATTGCCGGCATAACGAAGGAAAATACAAATACTTGATAAAATGATGTTGTGATAAATCGAAACTCCTTGATAGTTCCAAAACTTTTTAATAGTAGCCAGCTTATGCAGGTACGTTGGCTATCACTACCCCAACAGATAGGATGGCATGGCATAAGTTGTTTTACATAAAGAAAGATCTGAATTTTAGCACCTGGTTATGAGGAGAGGTGCTCTTTATTACACATGGCCCTTCTTGTCCGCCATACACAGAATGGATGGCAACTTGTATGTCATCAATTAAGACATTCTCTGTCCCTTTATCCGTCTGGATACAGCGCGGAGCTCCTATGATGTTCAACGAGTACAGGAATGAGAAAAGTGTCATATGGAAGCATGTCAATACAGTAAAAACTTTTATGCTAATCAATACGATGTTCTGTCTAAGGGTTACAACTCTCTTTTTCTGCTTCACGTAGTTCTGTAGAGAGAAAAATCAAAGAGTGATAGCACATACATGCCTATACGTCCAAAAGTCGAAAAGCTTCAGATATAAACAATAAAGGAGGACCATCGTTTGTAAACATTTTTGTGTCCATGAGTTCTTTCACTTCGACAGGAAATGGCTATCGAAAAGGTAACAAAGAAGGAAAGTAATTGTTCTCAGGAGGAAACAGTTTGAAAATAAACACGAAATGGATATTTCCCGATTCAATAGTCTACTGCGCGTAGCGTATGTAGTTGTGACACGTCTTTATATTGAGCTGTGTTCGCTGAATCGACATGCAGAGGTGTGATTCATTACAGCATTGAAATGGATAGAGTTCCACCAACGAAGGGCATACATAATATCGTGGAAAATCTCATGGACCTACCCATCTCTCGCACCGTGCAGAAAGCCGTATCTTTTCAGTTTATCATTTTGGTCGATGTGCACTGCGTTTGGTCCGGGGTTCCGATATAATCGTCGTCTCAAACGGTGACGCTTCCTTCCTTCTACTACCTCTGGATCTAAAAGGCGCTGCCCCTCCAGAACCATATCCCTGATACGTATTTGTACAAAACAATCACGGGTGCGAATTGCCACAGAAAATTTCAGTGGAAAGCAGCTAGTAAAACACTAAAATGTAGGCAGTCCTCAAGCGTTTTTACACAGCTAGCAGGTACCAAAAATATAATCGAGGGTCTACATCTAAAAGAAATGCAATAAGTGAAGAGAATGAACTTTCACAACTCTGAATTACACACGGAAAAGTCGATGAATATTTTGTTTTCTTGTCACGCACGTCTGCACAAATATATTCGAGAATATATAGTGATTTTCAGATTTAATCAAGACCGACTGGTCACTAAGATTATGTGGATGGATCCGCAATTTAAAAAAAAATGCATATTACCGTCCATCAAGCAATTTTCAAACCGACATAACACCTTGGAAGAATAAGTCCATATCGCGATAGCAATCTCTGTCGTATTCCTCGGCATCCCAAGTTGTGGCCACTGCCTTGTAGCTCTGTCTGGAATTGAAGGATAACCAATTAACAAGAAGAGTGGTGACAAATAAAGACCACAAAACTGAACATTGTGAAGTAATAATCAAATGTAAATCTAAAGAACCACTTGCCTCCAAACTTGAAAGAAATCTTGCTATTGATAGGTCGTCGGGTCTGTTTCTCTGCAAATTCAGTCGACGAAGAATCCGATGCAATGTTTGCATGCTGTATAATAGTTCAAGTACACGGAAAGGGGCAAAGGTTACGTATTGCTTTGGAACAATTGATACAGTTGTGATGCACTGGATTATTTAAAGGGCATTCCCTTGCTTTATTTTGTGAAATGGAAACTAACCATTGTAGCTGAATTCCCTTTATTGGCATTTGATTGCGTAAACTAATATATTCGTTCTGTTTAAAAACCAGAGGCTTGACCACGCCGGTTGTCTGGCGCAAATATACTCACCGTATCTGAAAGTGCAACTGAAAAAAAAACCAAATAAACAAACAACCCAACAAACAAGTCAATGCCGGTTGTCTGTGTGTCCACAGGCCTGTGGTCGTCATAGTTCGTTTTGCACTGCAGTTATATTTCGATTTTGGATTTGGTATCGATTTCATGACTTGCAAATGAATAAATTATCGAGTGCCGAGTCCATGTCCAACTGAAGTTTGTTTATCGAGCGAGATCCGCGGGGCGAGATCCGCGGGGCGCGTGGCAGATATAGAACACCATAATTATTAATGAAAATCGCAGCTTTCCGCTTCGGTCCAAAGGTTCGCGATAATTACGACACGAAAATAGCTACAACTCTCGCAGTTGGAATGACGTCACTGCGATCTTTAACACGTGGCAAAGGGGCATATTTACTCTTCGTGTTGTTCAATAATGTACAAAAGTTCCTGAATGTCCGACCGCGAGAATAAAGTTATAATAATTTGATTTTCGAAAGACATGACTTTATTTCTTTCATTTCTTTATTTGGCTTGTATTTCGGTAATATCAGGAATGTATTTAGATCTTTGTTCAACGCACATTTGAACAATGTATTCTACAGCTAAATAATGGTACGAGTTTACATTCCAACTTTTCCAAATGTAATAATTTTTCTCTGTATCAGTCGGAGATGTACGCAGGTACCATCATCATCCAGCAAGCTCTCAACTGGAACCTCTATCTATCAGTCTGTCTATTACTGGCAATGACCGCTGCTTATACGATAGCCGGCGGTTTGACTGCTGTCATCTACACTGACGCTCTACAGTCATTTATCATGATAGGAGGGGCCACTGTTTTATCTGTTGTCGGTAGGTTTAGATATACGAAATACTTGATGACCCTACGACATTTTTCGGTATAGAGCCATGCACATTCAACTGACATACCGCCATCATGGTGGTGGCGATTGTTATGACGTCACATGGAACCCTTTGTCCAGGTCAACCATATTCTTTTTCAGCACGCATCTTTTTCATTCCAATATACCTTTTCACCTCCACTCCCTTCTCTGACGGCATTGAAAATGCACATACAAACAACGGCTTACTTTTAGAATTAGGAATCTTAAACTCATTTGAAAATATTATCCACAAAATAGTGAATACTTTTTGAGAAGTCATCTACTTCCAAATATGTAACGAAGCACTCATTGCCGAAAACATTTTGACAGCTTTTATTGAAATAGGGGGTCTAGAGAACCTGTACCTGAGATTCATGACGAGCATACCTTCACCGACCTTCCTGGCTGGAAACACAACGTGCGGTATCCCGAGCGAGGAATCCTGGCATATCTTCCGTGATGCTACCACCTCGGACCTTCCCTGGCCTGGGGTGCTCTTCGGTATCTTCCTGCTATCGGCTTGGTACTTTTGTACCAACCAGGTTGGCTCTGTTTTGAATGTCATTCAATTTTAAAGGGTAACAGAAATTGAAAGCATTTATTTCACGTGAAGTATTTCAAAATAACAGTGAATACGTAACCATTTCAAAAACATCATAAGTTTAATGTTTTCCCTATTATTTGCGATCCCAAGTACAAAAACAAAGCCCAAAATGGAAAATAGCGCAATAATTGACGAGAGTGGGATTCGAACCCTCGCGTACATAGCAGAATGAATAGCAGTCCATTGCCTTAACCACTGGGCCACCTTGTCTCATTTACAAACCTTTACAAAGTACTTAAGTTAATTTGCCAAGGTATTTTTATTCATTTTTTGCCTTGGTTAATCACAAGGAATAAGCACTTTTCCCATGATCTTTCAGTTCTCATTATGAATTTTTGTGCATCAATGCCAGTGCTCATGGAAAAAAGTAAAGCTAATAAAATGTTTTTAAACAGAATAAGGAAAAGGAATTCCAGTTTCCACAAAAGAAGGCCTAACGTTTGGGCTATGTCAGTAGCCTATTCCTGTACGTTGGTATGTAAATCCTGAAAATGTTTTGATCAGGTTCTTGTTCAGAGATCGTTATCGGCAAAGAACGTGACTCATTCCAAGGCAGGGACCCTCCTAGCAGCTGTGTTGAAGCTTCTACCAATGGTTCTAATGATATACCCGGGCATGATCAGCAGGGCTCTCTGGCCAGGTTGGGGCATGATACAGTCTTCTGCCACTTCAAATTATTCTCTTATTGAAAGACGAAGATGCCACGATAATATGCATACTTAAAAAAGAACATTGCTAGGTTTTTAATTTTAAACTTGACCTGCACTTAACGATTCATTCACAAACCATTGTTTGCAAAAATTATGTCGCGTTAGGTAAAACTTTTACAAAATTTGCTGTCAGGTTGGTCTTACTTTTCCGATAACTTTAGATTACGTGGCTTGTCAGGACTCTGAGACTTGTTTGAAGGTTTGCGAAAATCCCAACGGCTGTTCAGACATCGCCTACATCAGGCTGCTTCTAAAACTCATGCCTACAGGTCAGTTTACTGTGACTGTGATGGTGCCTATGGGCCCCCCTGCGTATGACTTCACGTTAGAGGGCATTTCTTTTTTCCTCTAGGATAGGCTCGAGTAAACCTTTTGTGCATTCATTGTAATTAAATCAAAATAAAGAATAGCCTCTGACTCCGCCTTAACGCAAGGGGTGTGTTACTTTTACACTAAACAATTTAGCTACTTCTTTACATACATAGGCCTATACATAATTATGTATGTATTTACAACATACATGTATATGTTTTAACTTAATGGCAAATCGAAAGAAATTTACTTATTCCGCATTTCGGTATTTCAGCAGTGGACTATGAAAGACTGCGGTAAAGCACCAATTAAGGTCATATAATTGTCTGTATATATGAAAGGTCTAAAAGGATTGATGATGGCGGCCATGTTGGCAGCGCTCATGAGCTCGTTGACGTCGGTATTCAACAGTGCCAGCTCTATCGTTACCTTGGATTTGTGGAACAAAGTGCGCCCTCTGGCGTCGGAAACAGAGCTTGTGATCGTTGGCAGGTAACATCAAACACAGCAGATGATATAATTCATTGGATGCTATGAAAAACGATCAAAACCCAGGACTCTGTAATTTATCACATGTGTATCACACTGTTTGTACACTCACATGAAAATATTGGTGGTGTATGCTCCTGCCACATGGGTATGAACCATCTGAGTGCCCTGGGGCGGTTTGACAACCATTTAGGCAGAATGTCTGCATCATTGCATCTAGGTTGTGCACCCTGATCCTAGCAGCTCTGAGCGTTCTGTGGTTGCCTTTGATCCAACTCTTCGGTTCCGGTCAGTTGTTTGTTTACATCCAGTCCATATCGTCCTACATGTCACCACCAATCTTTGCTGTCTACACTGCTGGGATGTTCTCTGAAAGAACGACTGAGCAGGTTGGTTTAGGTTGGCGGATAGTCGGCGGTCGTTGGTAGGCTAAAACTGTTTGTAGTAACACTAAGGAGCTGACATCAGCAATTAAACATGGCTCTGCGCAGAACCTTTCGACGTTTCAAGACGTGCGTTCTAGTTATCTCCAATAGGAACGGTCGGGATTAGTTTAATATTAATAAGAACTTTCACCTCTATGGACTTGAAAACGTGTTGACAGCTGTTGTAACCGAACAGGGGTCTGATCGCTGACATATCACGACTCAACCAAGTCTGGTCTCTGATACATGTAATGGGAAATTAGCAGTAAAAGTGTCTTTGTAGCAGGTCATATGGAGGGGTTATGACTTAGCTTTGGAATGGATGACTTTAATAGGCTCGACTATGATAGGCCTACTTTCACTGACAATCAAAAAGGTCATTTTTAAATTTCTTCTAGGGAGCCTTTTGGGGCCTACTGCTAGGTGAAGCTATCGGCTGCACTTGGATGGTTCTTGACTTTGTGTTCCTAGCACCCCCTTGTGGTGGAATCGATGAGCGTCCCCTGGCACTCCAGAAAATTCACTACTTGCACTTCGCTCTGCTGAACTACGCAGCTACAGTGTCGTTTATCGTCGTCCTCAGTCTGTTGACGAAACGAATCCCACAGGAAAAGGTGAGTTCGGCTGCCGGATGATGGAAATGCCATGGCGATGGTACGACAGACATGCAATAATATGAATATGATAAGATGCATTTACGCATCACGTTATGGGATGTGCCGGCTACACCGTTAAGACAAAAAAGTTAATGTCGTCATTTTTATCTGATACGTAGTCCAGTGCGTTCGCCATCACCAGGGGGCGTTTCTGTTGTTGAGTGGACTCACGACTGGCCAGCATTCGACGTTTCTGCTTACGTACGTTTGAGTGCGTGTGTTTTTGGTACTTGTAGAAGCAGTTTGCAAGGAGTTAGAACGGGTGACTGTTGACCTTGTTCACGCATTTCTATATCTGTTCACTTCTTTTTCTGTATATGTAAATAGCTGATCAGACTGACTTGGTGGACCAGAAAAAGCAAGCTCCCTCGGACACCTATGTCGAAGAAGGAAAGCAAGAAACATAAGGAACGAGGATGGAAGAAAAGAGAAATTGCTGAGGCAGAACAAAATGGTACAGAAACGAAATTTTCGAAGAAAACATATTTATGACACAGCGTCATCACCGTATTTCGTCGAATAACAATACATTGTAGAATTTAAATGAAGTTTTCTCCTATTTGGCTTTATACAAATCTTTTTAAGGCCCCTCTAAATATTACAGTTGTGTTGGATTTTGCAGAAAAGACGCTGTCTGGTCCTCGCCGCATTTGGAACTTTGTATGCGGAATTGAATCCTTCCGCGGAACCGAACTCACACCAGATGAGTTGAAGGAGATGGAGAGACGCATGACATCATTAGTAGAGGACCCTCAGTGGGCTAAAGCGGTCAATGCTGCCTGCCTTATCGTCCTTTTCTTGGGGTTTTTGGCGTTTGGATTATTTGCCTGAAAACGGTCCGTTGGATGGTTTAGTAAAGAAAATTTGGAAGTTTCGGGGTTTGAAAAGACCCATTAGTCAAGTTAGATCATGAACAGCCCGTGGCCTGTTCAATACGTTTTCACGGAAAGTTTGAACCTCCAAATCTATAAGTTAGCGTCGTGGGTCGTAACGACGCCTAGTTATTGTCTGCTTTGCTTTGCTTGAGGTATCCAAATATAATCATGCGTCTGCGTGTTTTGGAATCCAAACTTCGCATATAATTCAACTGACTTTGATTTGTTTTTGTAGCCGGAGTTCACTTACTTTGAGGAAATATCCTGAAAAAGGTGCTTTGTGTAGTTTCCATCTTCAGGGACAACATTAATAGAAACATAGATTAATTATTGTGTGCATTTAATATTAAATAAATCCCAAATAAATCCAGTGACAAGAATATTTCTACTGAGTGGAGTTTGGGAAAGTGACAGGAATAAGCAAAATAGTAAAAGGTATCATTAAAATGGCTAACGTATATGAAGTATTATTTGCCAACTTTCATTTAAAATATTAAAACAAAATTCCACCAAAGAACACCAAGCACACGTGTAAGTTATAAAGTAAGAGCATATTTACATCTCAATAAACAACATGCTCATCTAACTGGTTGTTCTTTGGGGGAAATTCATAAAATTTAAGTTATGCTTTGCTCAGCTTTACCGATTGCAACAGCAAAATCAAATATCCCCCACTGATCCTCTAAAATACACGTGTTAGTTACTACATGTACTACTTACGCTACTTTACGTCTATTCTTTCAGACAACTAGAGGTTCTATGACAACAAGGACAGGTTAAATTTATTTGAATGAATTGAATTAGGCCCTTGCTGTCGCTTTTGCTCTGTGTGTCACAAATAAATGTTGGTGTATACATGCATATAATTGGGCCTTCTTTTGCGGTAGTAGGGCTTAGTGGATGCAACACGTGACCTTGCAATGTTAGCCCTGATATCCACTTTAAATATGGTTTTCGTAACAGAAAGCCAGCATTTACACGTATACTGTACAGAGGCTACCAGCCGCAGGCCGGGGAACAGAGTTGACCGGCTGCTCTTTACGTAGCTACATAATTTGATTCCAAGCATGATTTCGTTTGAATTACACAACGCGTCGAATTTTCATGCTGCATTATTTTCTTCAACTTATCTGCCTGGTGACTCCGATTGATGCCATCAACAGCTCGAAAGACCTGTCGGTAGCACCGACCATTACATTGAGATTGGATTGGAGGCATCCGCCGTACCACCACGCTCCACGATTGTTCATGGCATAATTTTCGTCGAGATTGTCCTTGTCTTTGCCCTTCGTCGAGAACAACATGCCATAGTGCATCCGAGTCAGTGCGTCTCCTGCAGGCCTACTTTAATTAAAGTATCCAGGAAATGAATTTTTCTTAGAATCACTTTTTGTGTATCTCTGTACTCTTCTTCCATGTATGAAGACTGTTTGACATCTTTTTTGAGTTACGTGAACTGAACGGTGCACTTTTTCAAACATTACAAATTGACCAAGCATTTCTGGACAAGTGAGGGCGCTTTTGCTTTGATGTAAATCCAGGAAGACATGGTTCAGGTTGCGTGTTTTCATGTTCAAATTGTGAACCCCAAATTTGCTATCTGGGAACATTTCTGTGAAAAAGATTTTGCTGCATTATTGCCATACTTACACGGCAATAATTTGCCAAAGAAAATGAAATCTGCCATAGCAGTTGTTTAAAAATCTAGACATTTTCTGTGCACAAATCAGTCCAACATTGAGATTCAGGGCCTTGGATGACATCATAGTTCTGCTCATGAATATGCATTAGCATAAAACCAAAAAGCATCAAAATATGGGTTATTATTGCAAAACAGATCTTTAAAATGAATTTAATTGAAACCCAAAGATGCAATTTCAAGGGTTTTTAGTAAAATTTATAAAAATATTTCTATTTCCTGGTTCCTTTAAGCTGATAGCTACCACCAGTAACTTGAAATTCTCCATATTCTGCGTACAAGGACTTCTTGTCCCAAGCTGGCCAGGCCTCCAAATCGACACGTAGGCCTAGTTGCCATATCTCCTGATGAGAGTCGATCTGGTGACGCCGGACGTCATTTCCAGCCCGAAACTCACCAGACAAATTGCCAAATCCTACTCGGTATTCGGTCCAGTTGCGGTAAAAGTTAACACTGCTATCTTGACGCCTCTGGATGACGATCCCAGCCTTCCCCGTTTGCCTCCATATCGAAGTAAACCTTGAGGTCACGGTTGAACCCAGCGGGATGAGGAAAGCTTATTGTTTAATTAAACACCACTGGCATTTTGGCCTGCCTTCAGTAACTCCTTGCAACTGTTGTGATGGTATGAACACAAAACGATGTAAATTAAGGGATTACAATTGTCAATCAATTTTTTTAAAATTTTTTTTATCGGAAACATGACGTTACATTTTTCCGGAATCAATTTGTAAATTAAAACCACCGCAATGGTGAGAACGAGTGTAATAGCTTCATTATTAACTGAGAATCATATTAGAAAATCAATTTTGAGATAAATTTTGCTATGTAGGGTGAACCCCCCCCAAAAAAAAGAACCCAGAAGTAACATTTATTTTCAGATTGTTAGAAATTGTTTATGGTTTCAAATTAAAGCTTAGGATGTTTCCTTTCAACACTGAAGATTTCACATTTGATGAAGTCTTCAATTTGAGGATGATGCGTTGCGGAGATGTTTTCAATGAAGTAACATAACTCAAGACAAGTTTTTTATTGTCAAATGAAAGTTTAAACAGTTTATCCTGCAGGTGCGTGCAGTCACTGAATTAATTTCAAATCCTAAATTATCACACAAACTATTTGGGATACGTGTAGTACTTCTTCCGAATTCTTTCTAGCTCTGTGAACCTCACGGTGCGTATTTCAGAAGGCAATAATTATGCAGTTTCAGAGGTTAAGTTTGTTTCAGAGAGCAGTTTCAGCTGAACTTTTGCAATTTACCTCCAATTTGTAACAAGGTGCTTGTCTTACTAATATGTAAAACACCAGTTTGACCCATTTCAGGACGCTGCTTGTTTGTTGGTGGGAAATAAAAGGGGTTTTTAACATAACTTAACCTTGTTCAGTTCAGTAGCCCAATTTTTGCAGGCTTTTCCAATGACCCCAAAATATTTTGCTGTGGTAAATCCCATTGGACAGAACACTAAAGCACTTGTCATACATCGTCGAACTTATCTCCACAACACATAATCAATTCGTTCATAATCTGGCTTCGTTCAGAATGAGAGGACAGCCGTTGTTGATGTTTCTCCACTAACTACCAGGAGAGTGATGTACATGTATTGGGTTAATAAGTGCACCTGTCTGAATCCAGTCGATCGTTTGAAATTATCCCTGCATTGTAGTTTCACACGATTGCAATTATGTGCAGTGTTGTCAGTGATACCCCGCTGCAGTGAGCTAGAATATTTCTAGTCGCCTCTTTATTAAGAGTCTGTTCATTAAAAAAGATGCAATCCAGCACCACCCAAATGGGAAAAACTATAGACAACTGTGTGATGGGGTGTGCAAGTTATGTTCTTCAGGTCATATCTGAATACAAGTTACAAGGAAAGAAAGTTCTGGTAAAAATAACAAATACTGCCCCTTCACTCGGGAAAAAGATTGCAGGCGGAGGCGTCCTTGCTGGGGGTGAAACATTGGTATGTATTTTGTGTGTTCCAATTCGTGTGTGATCATGTTCGACTAACAGATCACAACTTATGATTTGAAATGCAATTTCTATCTGACTGTAATAATTTCAAACAAGACAAATTGTTTAATTGATCCGCATCTGTTCCAGCTTTAAATCAACTCATCAAAGACGTCCTATCCGAAATTTATCTACAGGGTATCCGAAATTTATCTATAGGACTTCCTTTCAATTGTGACGCCGACTCGGGCATCGATGGGTTCCATAACCCAGGTGTAGGTACTGCTTTAGAGCCAGTCTCCACACTCAAACTGAATATATAACAAACACTTCTGCAAAGACATATAAACCATCCATCCCATTATGGTCCACATGTTCCTGTATACAATATGTTAGCAATTATACAATGATCAGATACTGGACCAAATAGCAAGAAATAGACCAACATATTTGATATGACATTCATTTTCACTTTAATGATTCTTTTTTTCCCCCAACCATCAGTACTTTCAAATTAGGTTTGCACAAATCGTGAAAACAACTTCAAAGCAAGAGCGCAAGGTGAACATTATTGGTCGAGTCATATTTTAAGGATGCAGTACATAAGTTGCCTTGAACATAAACGCATGTTGATGAACACATTTATTCATAACTCAGCATATTTTTACGTAAAACTGTTGTTTGAAATCGTGCACACAAGTGCGATCAGACTTTAGCACACCAGTGTACATCATATGAAGATGGGGATGAGTTTGGAGGAGGGGAAGGGCAGATGACAGAGTGGGGGGGGGATATCTCCCACAGAGAATGACCCTTTAATTGATATAAAATATCATGTTTAACAAAGCTATACAGTACAAACTGGAGAATATCAAATCAAAGTATTCTTTGTATTTGTTGTTGCATCTGGTACTCCGATTAATTTGGAACTGCATTTAGACTGGGCCCTTTTATATTTCTTATTAATTTATTTTAGGGGTAGTTCACTGATTATTTTAAGGCCACTTGCTATGCTTTAGCCAGAATAATAACGGTTGCTAGCCATTTTCCATTAACCTGTGTGATACTACCTAGTCGCAGCCAATTGATTCAGACGTGGCTTGGCTGGCAATGTAGCATAACCCAAGACTTCACTTTTAACTAGTACTCACGCTAAAAATAAGAAAGCACAATTTTTACATTAAGTGACGATAATTTAATTATAGCATACATGTACATGTCCGACATCACAACGGGCCTGAACTTGTGATATATGACTCGTTCATTGTGGAAAAAAATTAGAATAGTTTTTCTTTTCTGAATGAATTTAACACCCACCTTAACAGTGATTTCCCACCCGTTAGTTAACACTTAAAAGGTCACGAATTGGCTAAATCTAAATCAGAATGTAACCTTATTTACACGTTGGTTGCCAATATACACTCATCCTAAACAAAAATACACTCTGTAAATTATTCAATAGGAATTTTCATTACAACGAATAAAAACTAAATTCACGTGAATTTACACACAAAAACCATTGTCCATCTAACACTGTGCAGTGACCTATCGAGTGACTGGTCACAGACAATGACCAAGTGATACATTCTCTGCGAGGTAGAAAAGAATACTGTGTTGAGGCTCAGCGATCCAATATTTGATCCAATCCCGCGCAAACCCTTTTGTCGGTTTTGATGGCAGAGACTGCGCAGAAGGAATCACAAATCACCAGTTGTTCACGCCTACGTACATGTACACTAAACCTAGAACCTTTGTGGGCTAACCAGTTTTGTTGGGTGGTACAATGGACTCCAGGCCTACATATAAGGCTAGTTTGATGAGTACCTTGAATGGAGGAATGTACTCATATTTATGAATACTCGGACACGATCAGCATACACCTTTTCCCATGCACACGAAGTACCATTCCAATTACTATCATTTTTCAGATTAAGTGCTTAAGATAAGTGCCTATCATACTCTGCATTTATTTCAGCGCAACTGGTGGAATCCCACAAGGACTTGGCAACAGCTCTGATGTACAGTAAACGTTTGGGTTTCAATACAGAGTAATAAACATTTGGAGAATCTGCAAAATACTGCCATTGTACTTGTGAGACCCCTTTACAATGTAGGTGTGTGGATCGAGGTGCCTAACACCTGTGAGGGTAGGCGTTCAATACATTGAGGGGCTCACTTTCTTTTGTAGGGAAGGTGCCCACAGCATTCCATGTTTCAACATGTGTGTCGTCCCCATGAACAAGTCTGATACCTTTACAGGTGTTTGGTTTATGAGGCCGTTTGGTACAGTGTAAAGGGCACATGACGATGTGCCACACCTGCTTATGGAGTGTGTGGCCTATAACATACTTTGTTTAACCTCCGACAATTAAAAAATGGTCAACTTTGTTAGAGCACTCTCACAGTATAGAATGCCACAGGAGCAGTAACAAACACGTGGGCGTCTCACCCTACATTATGTGGACTTCTTTTGTTCAGACGTCCACACTAGTCACAGTATGTAAGGCTAGCAAACATACATATTCACACTACGCCCCCCCACAAAAAAACAGAACGAAAACAAAATACAAACCACTCTAATTTACCCTACTTGCCAAAAAACAAAGCAAAACAAAAAACACCAAAAAGTGCATGTGCTTTATGCAAATTAATTGCTGTTTCTTGTCATTTGGCCTCAGAGAAAGATACTGCTCCTTCAGAGAGTTCTCACAAAGTTGGGCTGCCCAAGTCGTTAGGCCGTTTTGGAGCAGTCAATAACTTCTCCTATGAGGGGAAGAAAATACAAACCAAAAACAAACAAACAAACAAACAAACAACCCCCCCCCCAAGAATTATAAGCACCCAGCACTGATGCACTTTTGGTTAACACCAGCTGAAAATCTGTGATTCGGGGGGGGCTTAAGTGGATGTACCCCAAAGATTACAAACATGACAGAACGATCTGAAGATATACAGCTTAGCATACCCCGGCAGTGTAGCTATAGACACACCAACATAGATGCACCTGTTATTACCACGGAAACCCTATTAATTTCGTGATAAATTCTTCAAATTAAACGTACATAAATACTATTTTTTACAATTTGAATCAATCCAAAATAATGGTTTACACTGACCTGTTTCCAAGTCTAATACATTTGATGTTTTCAACTGCTTCTAAAAGCATTTATTCACACTAAACTCCGATGTTAGTTTTGTACAAGTACACGTATATGTCATCACTAGATTAAGTAATCAAGACTTATTGCATCAAATCACTGAAATATGTCATTTTTGTACATCTGAAGAGTAGAAAAAAAAATCACACCATGAGCACTGGATAAATATACTGGTATTTACAAGCTTACCGAGTTTGTTTCAATGTTGCACCAAGTTTTTCACTTCTGAAAACTATAATGGCACTGACACACAGGCCAGTTACTGGTACCTGTACATAGAATTGTGAAGCACCAACTTTTGCGCTGCCCGGAAAAAGTTGGTTCCCTGGACAAATATGAGTACGTGCACTTCTGCTACTCAATTCTCTGCTTCATTTCTTGTAACAGAGGCTGCATTCCGATCTTTGCTCCATTGGAAATACGGGGAGATCCATTGACAATAGACAGTCATAGCACTGGAAGCCCGTTTTGGGCACAGCCAAAGTAAGAAATGCTCCACAACTCTATAAAACTGGCCTCTATTATTCATATCCCTGACACAACACATACTGCTCACCTGATAATTTGTAAACACAAAAGGATGCCAAGGATTTCTGCTACTCACACCAAACTCAACAAAAGCCAGCCAATATTTACATATCACAAACTCAAAGCACTTGTCAGTGTTGTAGTCAAGACCATCACAAGAATTAAGACTGGCGCCTTGCGATGGTCTTGAGAGGTCTGAAATACAGCACTGCTTGTAGTCTAGGTGCGCACTTTCATGCATACTTGGGCCTTCTCCCTGTACTTTCTGCTGAAACATTTTGCTGCCTTGAGCTGAGCCCCTCCACCTCAAAGAATCTTCATTTTTCTGCCGCACCATCATCAACAGCACAAGCCCCAAAGCGTGGAATGTCTTCATTCACCCTAAGTTCAAGTGCAGTGCACCATCGCTGGCAAAAATGACACAATCTGATGGGAAGTTTTTCAATGGGGCTCATGCATGCACCCCTCACACCTGCCAGAAGTTGGGTACATAAGCTGAGCGTGTCCCACATCAAAAGCGCATAAACCTGCGCACATGCTGTAAGTTCCAGCTTAAAGACCTTCATTGCTTTGTGGAAACACGCCTGCTCTTGTTCCTGCTCTGCATGGATAAAGATCTGAAAATAGCTGGAGCATGCTTGGGACCTGCA
The DNA here is from genome assembly GCF_054643075.1 of Acanthaster planci. Taxonomy (NCBI): domain Eukaryota; kingdom Metazoa; phylum Echinodermata; class Asteroidea; order Valvatida; family Acanthasteridae; genus Acanthaster; species Acanthaster planci. The sequence continues at coordinate 13,764,154 of NC_141778.1, forward strand.
CAATGGCATGGACCCTGTGGTGACTACGGAGGATACGAGCGGTCACTTAGATTTCAGAGACGAGTCTAGAAGTGGGGGAATTGCCGGGCTCATTCTACCAATGAGAGATACTCTGGCAATGCCTTTACTAACCCTCAGGGCTATTAACTGTTAGGGCTAATTGTACCAGCTTTAGTGATGTCTGACTTCGTTTGTATGATCAGATCCCATTTTGATAAAACAAGAGAGAAAATAATGAGGGCACATTGGTAGAATTGGAAAACAGCAGAACAGTAAACCGTGAGGTCATGAGCTCAAGTCTTAACCTCTGAGTGTATTCAGTATAACTGATATTACTCAGGTGCATGAAATTTACACTGTCAGAATTTTAATTTCAAATATTTCTATTCACTATCAACCCTAGCAAAATATCACCCAGCATATTGCATTAGTAAGTACAAGGTGCCAACCTAATTTCCACAGGAGCCTTGTTGTTAATTTAAGGATATACCTGTACATGTGGCTTTGGCTATTCAGAGCAATAAATGAAAATGTGAGACCCAACTGGAGTCAACTTGAGTTCTCAGGGCCAAAAAATTAGGCTAGCTAAATACCGTAACTGCTCATCTGGATAAATTAGATGTAGAAACTAGCAAAGAACGTGAAGTACTGTCATGCTACACATTACCAAGAAAATTTCCTGGACATCGTCCGGAGTAAGAATGGCTTGAGAAGGATCGATCTCATTCCATGTCGTGTACTCTTCCTTCTTCAGCAGCTGTGAGCAATGCTTCTGTCTCCGCGTGACTGTTAAATGTTGTTTCGTCTTGCACGTGGTTCGGTGAAGACTCGTTCAAGCTGTTTCGCCCATTTCTCTTCTGGGTGATGGAGGATAAGTCCTTGAAGCTTATGGTGACGTCCTTGAAGGCGTGTAGCAGGAATATTCCACACACAATGGTAGTGAAACCAGCTAAGGTGCCGAGTACCGCCCCCGCATCCATGGTCATCCATTCCTGAAAGAGGATGGCTGAGGCGACTATGACACTCGTCGTGAAGAACACGTAATAGATGGGTGTCACCACAGACGTGTTGAACACGTCCAGAGCACGGTTTAAGTAATTCATCTGGATGGAGATAAACGTTACTAAACAAAAGATGAACAGCCAAGTCAGCGGGTTTGTCAATGCCTTTTCCGCACTGATGAAGAACTCCTTAAAGGCTATGCCCAGGCCCTTGGCTGCCATGACTGACAGGGAACCGATGACAGAGCAAATGGTAATGTAGATGAGAATGTTCTTCTGGCCATAACGTGGAGCATAGTAGAAGATCATTATACCAGCAACCACAAACACTAAACAAATGTAGGTGATGAATGCTGTAGGAAAAAAAATGATATTGCAAAGATGAAATAAACATAACATTAAATACATCAATTGTGAAATAAAGAATAATCTTGGAAAGTTGTGTTTATGATTTGTGCGACCTTTGACCCTTGGACTATACATATTAGTTGATTCCCGGCAACACCCACTTGGACTACACGCCTATGAACTACAGATGTCACGGGGCAGGAATTGAAGGTAAGCAAATAACACTGGATATACCAGTCAGGTACGGATGGCCAAGAAGGCACAACTTATATTCAAACATGCAACTGGCATTTCAGACACAAGAGACATTAAACTGCAAACAATTTGGGGCATTTCATCTGCAAATAGCATACATGGGAGGTAAAGAAGGAAAAATAACATGTTCATGAACTGGGGGATCACAATGTTTAATAAGATGCTGCTATTCACATAAAAATCACAAGGAAATTCAAAGGTTGAGTTTGCTCCCGTGAGTAAACCAACAGCAGAAATCCTCATGCACGTGAAAGAGTAAGCACGTCTAAGCTGAAATACTTCTGAGGTTGGGTCCATTATTCTACTGTATGTATAGTAGTGGGCACAAGCATTCCGCTCTGCACTTGAAAGTTCAAGATATTGCTGATGAGAAAATACCATACCTGGGTCTTTGAGTCTCTCTCCTAGCTCCGTCAGATTGTTTGCCGCATCCTCTTGGGGAGCATGGATGACCATGACGGTGGATCCCATGATGCACAGCAAACAGCCTACCTTACCCAAGACATTCAGTGCCTCTTTGAGAAGGTACGAGGACATCACGGCACTAATGGGTCAAAGGCGGGGAAAAATAAGAGCTAGTTCCTTTCAACGTATCATGCTGTAGGATGAGTACATGTACATACTTTTATATATCAATGTCTCATTCAAGTCCTCACGCCAAATTGAAAACTACATGTAGGTACAGAGACCACTGATAGAGTGAAGTCCCTTGGAAGTTGCATCACAAAACCCTGCACGAGACTAGCCACAAATAACCTGGTGAACAAAGACCAAGGAATGCTTTTGTCACTGTTTGTTTAAATTGCTGGGGGGAGGTTTGGCTTAAGACTGTAGGACTTAAACTTGCAATTGATTTGCAGGGACTTCTGATGGACTGGACAACCACCCTGGTAGGAAAACACAGAAATGGTTTAACCAGTAGGGTGTAAAACTTCAACAATGCTTACGCAACGAGCACGCTCAGAGCTCCAAGGGGAGTGACCAGTGTTGCTGGGGCGAATGCATAGGCCACAAAGTTGCAAAGCTCTCCAATGCTCACTAAAATTGGAAGTCAATAAAAAGTAATGGGTACAAGGAAATGTAATTACTGAAGCTATCCACGGTATTGATGGGGAAATTTCCTCAAAACAAAAAAGCACATTAACAAAAAACGGTTGCTCAGTTTTATCTATAGGTCACCCTGATGTTAATCCATACTATTTCCAACAATACAGTGTCACTCAGGAGCTTCAATTTGATGTTCTGAGACAAGTTCGGAGTTCAGATTTACAGATTACCAACAACCACTCACGTAAGAAAAATCCAGCCCACCAGAGCCACTCTTTGAGGTAAGCTAGGCCACCATCACCTAGGCAACAAAAAAAAAAAATGAAAATTAGGCCAATGATACCCAGCTGTGTATGTACTGAACCACTTCGCATCGGTGGCAGTTATCGATGTTGATGATGCTGGGGTGGGATAATTATCATTATTTTCTGTTTTCAAAATTCTTTAAAAGTTCCTATCTTCATTTACTGGACACTTACACCCACACGACGGACTGTCTGGTTTTTACTCTAATCTGACAGACATCTATTGATGCAGGAGTATTTCAGCCAGGCCTGCCGCATTGTAAAAAGAGCCCAGATTGTGCGGTGTTACGTAATTTTGTTTTGTTCACGAAACTGGTACAGTGCGCTGCTAACCTCTTTTCAATAGGGGCCAGATTAGTGTGCAGTGGTACTGTGTGGCTCACCGCTACAGTGGTGGAGCGCTTTTGTCCCCGGTGGTAATCCGCTCGCGCTAAATCCCCCAAACCATGGTATACTGTTTCAAAATAAGGCTGGATTATCTCCACTATGGAGAGTGAAAAAATGTTGGTAATGCCCAACAGCCTGGTCTTTTGTTCCGAGTACAGTCTTTTGTTACAAGGCCTAGTTCCCTTTGTCTGATTTTGGAGACCCCGGTCACACGAATAAAGAATATGTGTCCGGTACCACAAACCCCTGCGGAAAGTGGTTAATGTGCACAGTGCAGACTGTTCACTGTGTTTCTTCTGGGCTTCTCAACCTAACAGGCCTCACAACTGCATGTACAGTGGACTCCTGTTATAAAGAATATTGTTATAACAAAATACTGTTATAAGGAACAAATCAATTTCTTAATTTCTTATGTTTCATAACATCATAACGTGAGTCGACTGCAATTTGTTCACCTTCTCCAAGCCAAAAGGGTTTGAGGGGATGCCCAAACACTTTTCATTTTTTAAAGATGATGAAAACTGTTGTTTTGCCACTCTTTGCTTTTTGCAAGAAAGGTCTGACTGATTTTCAAAACCTTGGTGTCGGAACATTCCAAGACATCTGCTAAAAATACCTCCCAGAGGTTGGCATGCCACGTAAGTACAAACCTCAACAACTTGGATAAGCTTCTCTTTAATTTCAAGACATGTATGTCAACATCGATTTTCAAATGCTGGCAATAAAATACTGGGAGGGGGAGGAGGTGGGGAATGGGACATACAGTGGAATCTTTTACCTGCTCTGGTTGCGTAGGTGGATATTTTAATGAGTGCCTTCTTCTTAATGATGAAGCTGGATCCGATGAAGACGCTGGAGCTGACAGCCAGGGCCAAGCCGATGTAGAAATCCCGGGTGGAGTTAGGGTCAGTCGGAGGTGTCATGGTGATATCTCTGCAGTTGGTAGCGTTGTCCCAAGTGGTTGGTTGGAAGCCAGTGGTGGGGTCAGGTTCCGTTGAGTTTTCAATCCACATTGACTGATTTTCAAAAGAGTCTATCAGGATTCAGGAATGGAAATGAAACGTGAGCAAAAGCAGATCTTGACTCATTTCAATCAATTTAGAATGAGCTCCTTCAATTTCCGACCTGTACTGGCATATGATAATGACACCACAGACCGTGCTACTGACTACATGTCCATGTACAAGACCAAATTGTTACATGTACCAGTACATGTAAACTGTTCCCCTGTATTGTAGATTAGCTACTCCAATACTGTACATGGACATTGTATATGTAGCTATGCGTTATAAATACCACTGTATTACTCTGCGGATTGTAAAACTGCATTGGACCAGACGTACTCCAGTGACACTTCAGAAAGTCACGTACATTTTCCTACCTCCATAAACAACCAGTATCAAAGAACCCTACTAGGTACATGTACTTGTACATTGATCCAGACTAGATGTGCACATGGGTGAACTTACTTGTGTATTTGTACATGTACACATGCAGTGCATGTACCGGTACATGACGTTTATATTGCTCAAGACTTCCAGCTTCGACAGTTATTTTCACCACTTTGCCAAAGAGATTTGAGTACATGTACATATAAATGTATGTTTAATACCACAGGGTTTGTACACATCACAGCGATAAATGTGCTTCAACACTGACAGGGTAAACCACGGAATTGGAATGCGCGCTGCACGTCAAAATGACAAAACCTGGGCATTAGTAAAATGACACCTTTAAATCACCGTACTTTCCACATTTCTTCCCTCAATCTTGCAATGTCACCCCCCCCAAAATACATTTACCTTTGTGCAAACACGCTTACAGCTTGCATCTGAAAGAGAGTTATATGTAAATCAGGGACGGAGCGATTGGTACCTGTATAAACTGCCTGTACATGTAACAGTCGACATGACTTTGCGCAGCATGCAATTACAATACCAGCATAAAGAGCCCATCATGGACTCCACAGATTAATACAAATAATAGGCTCTTACTATGCAGGTTTACTGAAATGCACATAAGCAGCCCTTACTATGCACATGAGCAGGGAAATACAGCAATGATGGCACAAGTACACTGTACCACTGTACATTTGTTCATGCCTGTATAGTGCACATGCCAATTGTTTTGTTATCAAACAAAATGACTTTGGCTGCATGAAGCCGAAGGCCAAGCATCTGCATTGTACATGTATATCTGACTGATGGTCTCACATCAGTGGGCGCTTTTTCCAGACAACATTACAAAAATCAATCTCTGGGGTCTTTGTACACATGAATACAATGGGGGGCCGACTGAAAAGAGCTGCAAGTGTGCGTGGGTACGGTAGGCCCTCAGTGTGTTTTGTGGGAAAGTTGTCTCAAATGAGGATCAGGCAATCAGGACCAACATGTAACTTGGGAGACATTTCACAATATTTTTGGTCCCCACAAAATCGGTGTATTGATGAATATACATGTACATGTACCAGTTTTACGGAACAAGTACACGTACATGTATGTGTACATTGTACCTGTGCACATGTGGGTGTTCATGTACATGTAGCCTATACATGTAAATAGCCTATGTATGCACAGTACCAATACATGTACATGCACTTATGGAACTTTACAGGTGTTTTTTCCTTTATTAAAAGCAATTCTTTATCCTGGAACTCATTCTAGAGGTCTTTTCCTGAGGCAACTATGTGCAAAGACTACTAGCAGGGATATACATGTACTCTTTTCAATATTCCCGGGAGGCCGGATGACAAACAATCCCAGCCAATGCCTACATGCACACATCTCAATAAAAGACATTGTCTTTGTGATGCTGCTGCTGCCACTGGAAAGGTTTTCACTTTTCACCCCCATCTTCTCCCTCTTTCAATTTCTAATCTGTTCATTTTGCTTGCCAGAAAGAGATGATGAGTACCGGTATTTTGGGCACCTGCTAGATGGAGCACGCACAACCATTTCCTGTACGATTGTTGCATGCTTGCCGGTCAGCCAGTTGAAAGTGCCCCCTTGACCCCTCTGCACGGTTGGCAATTTTTTTTTCCTCCATTTAAAAAAAAAAAATCATATTTTTGATATTTAAATCAGATTTTAAAAATTTCAATTGGATTTATTTGATTTTTTATAAAAATTGGAGACAAGTTGGCTCAATTATCTATTCAAAAGCAAGCAAAATAGCTGCATGTGTATTAATTGTCTTTTAACTCTTTTTACTACAAAGTTAAACCAATTTAATTAAGCAATTTCAATCAAGTCATTGATTAAATTCACAAACCACCTTCGGCATTGTCTAAGCCCAGGTGTAACGCATGCAGTATAGCACCTACTGTTACATGTATCTGCAGAGAAGACATTTCCTTCAGAGATTGGTTCATGTACCATTGATAAAGTGCGTACCGGGTTTCAAAATAAGAGTTCCCAGGAATTTAACAGGGTTTACATGTACGCATCGAATAAATAATGAGTAAAAAACATGCCATCAACCTCATGTACCGGCACATGTTTGTATATTACATGGTCAATGTAGGTACATGTACAAAATGCTAGGGATAAAATGTTGATGTGCACTGATTTTCTACCATGTCAAACTCTGAAGTACCGGTAGGCAATTTAAGTGATGTAAAATTAAGTCATTATTATAAATCCTTCGCATCAAATTCATTCACTGAATCTAAAAAGCTGATTGAAATCGAAACAAGTGGACTGAGTTGAACAAACAATTCTACCAACCCAGATTGTGTGTAAAACGTGTACATTCATACTTCTTATGGACACTAGCTGACTAGGAACTGAAAGGCTCCCAGGGAGAGCATTTGCATTTGAAAAACCTGCAAACAAGATGCCTACATGTACATGTACACAGCATTAATCCATTGTGGAGGTGTACATTGTACTGGTACACTGCATGTACAATGAACATGTATATACATGTACATGTATGTTCAACAGGAAACGAAATTCAAAAGAGAAACTGACATGACTGAAGACCTGTTTGAATCAGGCCAAGGGTTACTGAAAAAAAAAGGGAATTAACTTGTACATGTACGTACCGGAATGTACATGCACATGTATTATTCCATGATAACAAATAAATAGCTTAAATTTCATGTGAGAGTAGCACAGAGCTGAAAAGAATGGTTTCGATGAGGGTTTCTTCCTGTACTCTTTTCAAAGTTCTTGATTTCAAGATAAAGTACATTAATGACCTAAAGACATGAAAGATGCCATTATACAGACATTACATCTTCTACTATGTATAACTGTTCATTTCCCAGATTTTTCACTGTGAGACTGTTCAAGGTAAAAAGCATTAGGGTTTTTGCTTTAATGGTTCTCCATCCATGCCAGACTGTGTCCAGTTTCTACACTGAAGCTCATCAACTGACTTGAGACAGACAAATGGTTTACCTTGATCTGAAATTGAATCCCTTTTCATTTAAATTGCAAAATCTTGCCTCTGACATGGTCTCCTTTGAAAAAAAAATGTAACCTGGCCACAAAAGAAAAAAAACTTGTGCCCGTCGGACTGATCTAGACTGGTCATGTCTCACAGCAACCCAAAACATGTAAGCCTCGCGAGTGAGGTCTGTTGTCACATACGTCGTGTGACGTCAAGTCTCCATTCAGTCTGGCTGGCAGCTTTGCGTATGTATACGCATGTGCACACTCATGCTGACAGGAATGTGAAACATGAAGGACAGATTAATACACCAAAACATGCAGGGCTATGTCTGAAAAAGAAAAAAAAATATGAGAATCAGTTGGTTTTCGGGTTGGGATGGCTGAGCTGATTTACATGAACATGTAGTGTTACATGTAGTAAGAGGGATAAGCAACGTGTACGCTAGCCAATTGAGTACACATAAAAATGAACCCCGCAGGAATAAGAACATCCTCCATGCATGTACATGTTACATGTACCTGTACTAGTATGTGGAGGTCTTTGTACATGTACGTATTAATCAAATGAGGAAAGTGAGACGACACTGTACTTCAGCATTTCCCAAGCCTCTTTTTCTTTGTCAAAACTTTGAAACAGGCATAGCATGCAGCCAAATTTTTGCCAGTCATTGAGTGATTTGGCATGGAGGCTAGCACTGGCTAGCACCAGCCGATGTACATGTACATAAAGGTAAAGTACGATGGGCGTACACAGTACAAGTCTGCGAACGTACATGTAGGTGTGTACATGGACACTGGGCTCCGGCATCTTATTGGCAAACACGCTGCCATGCTCGATCATACTCACGTTAACTGTGGTGGATGCAGACTTCGCTAGCAAAAAGACTGATTAGTTGCTCAAAGACACTGGGCCCGATTCACGTGGTACGCAGTCTTTGAGTACATCATTAACACAATCAACATGTACCAGTACATGTGCCTCCAAGATGCGGTATGACAAACAACATGAGGTATAATAAAGTGCTTGCACACGTGTAGCATAGACATGTATCCGTACGTTACATGTACATGTATGTACCTACATGTACCATATGCCTGCAAGTGAACTATGCCCAACCCATCCGCCTAGTTGGTACAAAAATAGGATAAAGGCCTCCTTACCTTGGACCACCGTGCTGCACATGTACATGTACTTGGACGAGTACAGTACCATAAGACCAGGTCAAAGTCTACACGTACTTAGTGCTACAGTGTACATGTAGTAGCTGGCTATTATTTATTTTGACTCATTGGGGCACGCTTGCAAATGAAGTGTACACTGCACAGGGTGTAGCGGTCAAATTCATCAATTTGTCTGTTTTTCATAAGCCAAGAGCCTTTGCAAAGGACGTCAGAACACTTTGCAGCGATAGTTAGCATTTTTCATGTGGTTAACGAGGATATTTTCATTCAACAATTGCATATTAAATTAAGAATTTCCACTTGTACGTGTGCACTTGTTTGGCATGGAAGTTCTTTGCAAATGGAGATGTTGAACTCTGTGGTCTGAGTAAATTGAATATTTATAAGGTGATGCAATTTTGCCCAAATGACCAACTCATAACACTTTTAGGACAGACAATCCAGGGTATTCAAGTCAGAAAAATGCAGCATGAAGTTGCTGTTACAATTCCTATCATAGGCAAAGACAACAACCATTTATTTGCATTCTTGGTTTCTCCTTACTTGTACAATGCCCATAAATGTACATGTACATGTATGTGACCCCACCTAAAAAACTAAGCTGGGTATGACCTTTCAAAGAGTCTAGTACAATTGAAATCATTATATCAACATTTTTCAACATTTCAACACTTTGCACCCATATTAAACCGGATATCCATTTTATCAAGGTATGTTTCTGAATATAGGTTTTCCCGGCCAATTGCGGAAAATGTATAAATGAATTAGTAATAGCAGCATTTGTTTTTGAGCGAAATAGAACATTCAAATCCCTGTTTCTATTTAACAAACAAAAATATTTTAAGGAGGGTGACTCGTATGGAGTCAGCGTTTAATTTCCTGATATGGCACTGATTTAGTACATCGAGACATTGCACCTCTGCAATTCTGCATCAATCTTAATTTGAACTCAATCTATTTTGGAAAATGTGCAGGCAATTTTGTGCAAAGTGTTACTTAACGTATGCCTGGTCAAGAATTCGAATTCGTTTGTGTGCCAACAGAAGTCACATTCTTAGAAGTGGTTAGTTGATTATTAAATGTTTGAATATTCATGATTGAAATAAATCATTCATGTTGTCATTGGAAACTACCAACTATTGTAAGAAACCTACCGGTATAAACACCGGTGCTGAGGGAACCTTCCTTCTCGTGCTGCCTTTCAATCACAGAAATCTTCATTTTTTTACAGTTTGGAAACACACTACATGTATACTCATTTACGAGTAACATAAACAACTTGCATATTTTTGCGATTTTAAATTACAGCAAATGAAAATGAATACTCACTTCCAAAGGGTAAAAGACAGATTTTCAGCAAATAAGAATGCACGTTTGTTGCAATTGGCATGAATACGGCAATCCAAAATCCCAGTCATGTATTTGTAACCTAGCTTTAATGAAACGTAATGCACATTCACTTATTTGAAGGATGCAAAGCAAAGTCAGATGCTTGTTATTGCAAAAATGAAACCAGGTTTTGAGTTGTTTTCAAAATCTCTACTAAACGGAAATTTTATTTCACAAATCAGATGGCACAATTTTCCGAAATGGGCCGAGAAAACCTAGACTTTTGCATTTGGGCAGCATAGTAGCCAGCTCCAGGAGACAACTTGTGTTGTGGTTAATCACTCTTTCCAAATTTATCTAAAAGTTCTACTTTACAGGAAGTAACATAACCGTCACGTGTGTGACATCAGATGATTGCAAATATCTGACACACAATTTTATTTTGTAAAACTCTGCGAATTGCCTGAACTTCAAAGCTATCTACATTTATACATGTAGGTTAGGAGATTACACATACCGGAAGCCCTAATATACATGTACATGTTTTTTTTGGAACTTATATGTAAGGTTTCATCATCAAATATTAGAATATCAATCAAAAATCAAGCACTTAAAACACATGATATGCAGGCATTTTTTAAGTCAAAAATATAGGTACCAGTATAACGTGACCTCACACCATGAAACAGGTGAAATGTAACAAACTCTCATGGTCTGTGACAGGTATACACCCAAGTCCTGCCCCCTCCCCCCCAAAAAACCCTCATGAAGTATTGAGATTTGTTTGCAAATGTAAGATATGATATTTTTTCACATTTCCCCAAAATTAACTTTTCAGTAAAAAATTATTTAGACAGCAATTCAGAACACCACGGTAAGACTTTCATGCATTTCATGCCACAAGATCACAACAATTTTAAACTGGGTCGAGCAACATGTAATCATGCTCTGTACATGTACCGGTAGATTTATGGTGCTTCTACATATATGCAAGTTAAGTTTATTGTGTCAAACTAGTAATTACACATACATGTACTGTTCCTGAAATAAAAGGGACCCTTGGGCCTAAATATCTGCATACTTAAACTGCCTGCGGTTTCCTGCAACATCAGGTGTCCAGAGAGATTTTCCTCAAAACCATCTCTGGTCTATAGAACAAAAGATCCCTGATGCCCATTTCAAGAATCCACCCAACTTTTCCATCGCATCAACTTAAATACCGTATTGTCATTGACTATTGATTCTACCTTTCCTGGATATGCACAGCCATCATACTCAATAATTACCCAATCTCCTACCGTACACCAAACCTACAAGGTGCATGTACTTGTTCATTACAAGGGGGGTTGTCAGCATCTGCACAGTACTTGAACATGTTGATGGGGGTTCTGGACCAGGTACATACATGTACACGTACATGTATGTTTCAAAGTTGTATGCAGTGTGTATTGTATAACATTCTCTACTGGTAGGTCATCCCTCTTCTGTTCTGATTGGTTAAAAGTTTTAGCTTATACTTGGTCATGCATTGAAAGTGTGATCTGTGCATGAACAACTGGAATATTGCACTGGTAACACACATAACAGTCACACACGTAACAAAAATGTAACGTGTGTGACCATTACATTTTTCTGTATTTATAGAGTCTCCAAAAGCAAATTCCCCTTTTATCTGAGTAATATCATACATGTAGGCCATATGAAACTTAATTATAACATGCACTGTAAAGAATGACCCCTTTATTTGACAGTCAAGCCTTTTCATTAAAACTCTTATGCATTTTTGTTATGTGTGTGATGTGTGCTCTGCAACAAATCACAAATTGGGCTAGAGCCCCCCCCCAAATAATTTTTGTTTCACTTTGTGATAAAATTAAAACACTTCCAATGAAAATATATGTATCCTCACTTATTAAAAATTAATGCAGCATGTGAACATTACATGGGAATTTAAAACACACCTTTTTAGGGAAAAGATTCCCAGAAATGAATCATTTTTACAAAAATTGAGATCTGTTCAACTTTTAGAACAATTTTAACACTTTTTTCCTGCAAAAATGATAACTTCAAACATTTTATTGCATGAATGAAATAACAACATTCATGCAGAGATTGCTTGAAATTTTGGTGGTTCAGGCTCATTTTCTAGAGAATGGCCCTAAAGTGTACATGTACTGTAGTCTTACTTTTGTTAGTAAACAAACTGGGTACACTGCATACCACAGCTCACTGACAGAAGGTTCATGACAGAATTAAAGGGTGGTAATACTCAAGCAGCACATGAAACTACTGCAGTGTCTGCCATATGAAAAATCCTGAACTGTACTGTACTGCACAGACATGAAGATACATGTGGGTACTTCCAGAAATCAGGGGTCCATTTTGTGTGCGTGTCTCTGTCACATCTGACATATGATTTTGTAAGTTCAGAACACACTTTCTACCGGTAATTTCCAAGAGTAATGAATTAATGCAAATTACCTGCCAAACGAACAGTAATAGTTTGAAATCAATTCCGGTGATATTTCCATGTCAAATAACACAGGTCAGATGTAACAGGGACACAAAAATGTCACACTCCTCGACCCCTAATTTCTGGAATTACCCATGTAAATGTATACGTACGTATAATCTCTGAAATTAATTACATGTACATGTATGGTACATGTACACGTACATGTATGTACAGTTTTTATACCACATCTGTCATGTCTGCACCGGTAGGTATTTACCTGAGTTCATGCTGAATGTCACATTGATTTTTCCTTCTCTTGTCCACATTTCGATACTTAAAAACATCCCTTCCAGAAAAGCTTGAAGACGGCACTGTGACTACATGACATCTGATACTGTTACTTGTACATGTAGATACAGCACTGTATGTAAAACTATTCCATACATGCAACCTGTTCCTTGTCCCTACAATGGGATACTCTGCTCCCTTTGCAATATGGAAACCCATAACAGCACTGATAAGGGTAAGCAAACAGCCTGTGCACAAAGTATACACATGCACAATGGTGAAGCCTGATATTCTTCTAGATTAGATTGGAATGGAGGTCTATGGACTTGTGCTTGATCTCATCAATAATTACTCACTCCATGGATGGAATGGATAACTGCATGTTGCGTGCGCACAGTCACAAGGGGGCGCCAGAGATAACTCTACAAGGTAAGATCTTTGACAGGGTACTGGTATTTCTTAAAGTGCTTGCTGTTTTGAGCGTGGAATTAAAGTGAAGCACAAAGCAACACATCAAACAAGAGGTTGCTATGGAGGAGCCGCTTTCTGCAGACAGTTGTTTAAGTACATGTATTCCTCCTGCTTGCAGACTTGATGGTTTTCACAGTCCTGATGTATTCCTAATTAGGCCTCTTTGAGAGTGTAGAATGAGCTTTATGAAGCTCAGGGGCAAGATAGGAAATGACGGAAAACCCACAACACATGATCCAGCAGAAGGGTAGTGGCAGTGACAATGAAATTCTGAGACTTTTTCAGGGCTACTACATGTAATTCACTCCAAATTGGCAGTGATTACTCGTTTGTGTATCCTGCATTTAGCTTTTGGGGGCATGTGGCTAAGTGGTTCGGGTCTGTAGCTTCCAATCATAGAGTTGGAGGCTCAAATCCAGCTGCTGGCAAATGGCAGTATGCTGTGGCCCTTGGCAAGCCACTTAACCCTACTTGCCTCTCTCCACCCAGGAGTATAAATGGTTACCAACATTAGCTGGGGAAGCAACCTGCGCTGGACTGGCATCCCATCCAGGGTGAATAGAAATATTCTCAGACATTTCATGAGAAGGAAACCAGAGATATGTACTGGCCTTATGAGCCAAAGGTGCTTGGAGTCAGACCAGACTTGCTTTGCATTATAGCTTTTTGTATAAAGAGCAAAAAGCATGAAACCACAACTGCTCAGAGCCCTAAAAATCCAGCATATTTCAGGTCTATATTCCTGAAAATTCAGAGCAAACCTGAGAAATTGCTAATTCTGAATACAGTACTGGTACATTGTGTGAGTGGTACTGCAAGAAAAAAAAATGACGAAAAGATTCAGGAAATGTGCACTATGCACTGTAGGGAACAATGTACATGTAATATGAATCTTTCCCCAGAGCTTCATGTACAAGGACATACATGCATGTACATGTAACAGTACCCCGTCACCTCTGAAGAACAGAAAGGATGGACTGACTACCACTACCATGGTTGGCAGCTCCATCAGGAACAGTCTAGGCCTCCCCACCGGTACATGTACAATGTAACCACACACTGATGATGTTTCTCAACCAGCAATGTTGGTCAACAGTTATTTATCTGATGGCTAGTCACTGCCAGAGCAGCCACACTGGATAACAGGGCACCTCTCCTTTTTCGCACAAATTGAACCCAGTCAATAGACATGGTGGGCCACCATGAACGGAAGGCTACATGTTACTGTTTCGGAGTGATGTGCATCAGTAGTTGTACTTTCATAGCGACTCGCTTATCGAATTTACTTGTTGGTCACTCGGTAAATTTCTGTGTCCCTGTTACATTCTTACCTGTGCAATTTGACAAGTTTGACTCAACAATAATATTGAAATTGACTCCAAACCATATTTAAGGTAATCTGCATTACTTTATCTTTACTTAAGTGTGTTCTACAGAATCACATGATAGACTATGTGAAAGGAGACCAAAAACAATGGACCCTAAAGTAATAGAATGACCTGTGCACATGTTACTGCCCTCCATGGCGTGCTAATGACACAAGCATTCACTTACTTCAATGCAAAGGTTCTTTAAGGCTTTCAAGACACATTCTGGCCTACAATGTATGTACATGTACTCAGGGAAAATCAATTTCAGTGCGCGCAACCAGGCATTAGTTACATGTACAACGTACAGTACCTTACCCGGTTACCATACGTACTGTATATATAAAGCCAAGTGGACGTTTCCATGTCACATAATGTACTGAATTTACATACATGTACTAGTATACTGTGCTCTGAACAGTACTGATCAAACTCTTAAGTAAATGGTACGTATGTGATGCATACATGTACAAGATACAAGATGTAAACCATGCATTCACATGATGGCCTGAAAATGATACACATGTATATACATTGTACATGGACGTCACAGGGAAGGGAACGTCACAGGGAAGGGAAATGTTGCATTTTCAAAAGGGGCAAGGAGCCAAGCACTGATCAATAGCAAACTGATAAAGCATTCAAAGTTGGGGGGGGGACAATTCTCAGGTACTGTATGTATGTACTTTCAAACAAACTAGTGATTTTCATCCTCTTTCTTCCTTTCTTTTCTGCTTCTTTCCCTTCTTTTTTTTTTACATTTTAAAAGAATTTTTCCACATTTCCCACCTGTAGGTAAGTGCTATAACACATCTTGGATGAAAGGTTGATTTAGTGAACTGACAGTAGTCACCGTATACAGGTTAATTTCAAACTCCAAGCAATAATAAGCCAGTAACCAGGGGATTATGTTTAAATATAAAGAGTGTTTGTGTACAGGTGTTTGTGTTCAAATTCCACACTCTGACAATTTCAGGTTCATGCATGAGACAAACTTCAGACACAAAACCCTGTGCATGTAAAGGTACAGTGTACTGGCAAAACCAACATTCCTGGTTCTATTATATTTCAAATTGATATAAACACAAGGGCCTCGGTATTGAAAGTGTGAAAATTGTTGCTACAATGAATTGCTGTACTATTGATGGCATCATCTTTGGTGCCTATTTGACGCTCATCCACACGTTGGAGCAGAACAGTGCTGTGAAAAACGTTATCACATTCGTATAAAAGTACATTGTAACTTTGGCAACCTGAGTTAGAAGCTGTAATACAGGAGTATTCACAATAGCGCGCCTCCAAAAGTTTGCAACACATTGGCCAATCACAATGCGCTAAATCTGTTGACCAAACGCGCATTTGGAAAAGGTTGACAGCTTTTGCCTACTGTGATTGGCCAATGCGTTGCAAAACTCTTGGAGGCGCACTATTGTGAATCGTCCTCATTGTGTGACACCATGCATGTGCATGGGTTGCATGTGCGCTTCACGATATGAACACATGTACATGTACAGTGCCTCTTTGACCACTTTGATCAAACTTTGCACACATGCATGTACATGTACGTACAGTACATGTTCCTCATCAGGTTAGTTTGGTGCTGGATAAATATCAGTCAAGTTAGTTGATTCGTGTGGAGCTACCTAACCCGATTTCAATCCAACTAAACCAAGCAGTGCGCAAATTTAACAGATTAAGTGATCTCATTATGTTGATCTCAGGGCTTGTCAATTTTGTTGGATTTTGTTGGATTTAGTCTGTTTACAGGAGACTTTAAAAGAGTTTAATATAAACATGATTGGGCCAAAAGAAAAATAGTTCTACTTCTGATTTAATATGTGCCTCTCAAAAAAAAGGATCGGTACATTGGAAAAATATTTGGGGGGGGGATAATTTTTGGGGGTCGATTGAATGTGGACGACAGCTACTGGTACATACCAGTATACCAAAAGTTGCCCCAATCAATGAAAAAATGTCTACAGTCAATAATTCTTAAGAATACTGGACAATTCACACCACTATGCACAATGCTAGTCAGGTAATTGCGATTAGAAACTGGCAAACAATGTCTGTACATTTAATACTGCATGGTAAGCATGCGTGATGCATCTAGAGAATAGAGGGGTGGGTAATAAACCTTGTGAGCAGCAGGAAATTTTGTGGAAACCCACTCGCTTCAAGTAAGGGCAATACAACCTCAAATTAAATTAAAGCGTACACACGGGAACAAGTTTTGCAAATTAAATTGTGTAAGTCTTCTTGCAACATCAAATTGCTTTCAATGTACAGCTGCAGAGTAACAGTTGCGTGGGCGTGCATTGAAGTTTAACAATGACTAGGATGCATGGACTGGTTGCCGCATTTCCATCATGCCTTCTTTGGCAATAATGCAGCGTGCTGGGAACCAGTGTAGCATTGCTCCAATGCATCCAGCATTATTGTGTACGTGTTTTCAGCACTGCGATAGGGAACTTGTGAAAATAACAAAAGTTTGTTTTAACAAGCGGCCGAGGTACGTAAGCAAACATATAAATACACACATCATGAACATGTATGATGTACCATCGTTTTGACGTCAAAAAAATTGTTGAGAGGTGTTTTGTGAAGACAGAAAAGACAACGGGATAGTAAACAAAAATTTTCAAATTTAAAAAAAATCGTGTTTCTAACATGCTGATAAAATGTTAGGGTCAGACTGAAAAAAGTTAGGGTCAGTTGGGAAACCGAAAGCAGAACTATTTTTCTTTCTTTTTGGCCTTGTCACAGATTTTATGGAATCACTTCATCAACATTCCACATGTCACCGGTATGTACATGCACCTGTACAATGCCCACCATGCATGGATACTCGAACATGCAACAAAACAAAAAAATCAACACACCAGTATGCACACATGCATGTCTAGACACGCAGAGACATGCCATTCGTATTCATTCACTATGTACATGTACAAACTTACCTACACGAACATGTAGAGCATTTTGCCCTACACATCAACATAAAGAGGCAACAGCCCAGCGTTTAACAGGAGATGAAAAGAAAGACTTTGGCAAATGTCGACACTCAGGCGCCATCTATGAGAACAATGCACGTCGAAGGGAGAAAAGCAAAGGGTGGGGGTGGTAGAAACAAAGAACAACACAGAGTAGGGGGGAAAAAAAAGAAAGAGTTGAGTGGTGAATGAAAAACAAGGGTGCATGCAATGGTTAATCAGAACTGGTGCCAAATCCAGATGAGTGGACATTTATGTTTTTACAGTAGAAAACCAAAGCGGAATATCAGTTGTGTCAAATTTACATGTAGGTGACAATAAATCCTTTTCTGTACTATCAGAAACTGCGTCCAGCATACATGTAACGAGGAGACTCACTTGGTGTTAATGTTGCTACCAGTAGATTAGGTCCAAGGTTTCTTTTGTTCAACAGAACAATCATTTTTACCTCCATCCAGTGAGTATTTGCCCAGTAACACACTTTCACTTGTCCCTTGCCCTCATGCATATGGAAGGCGCTGAGATGGACATACAACGTGTCCACATTGGTTTGTACGGGAAGTTGGAAATTGCTGGCACTGTTGACAGAAATCTCATTTGGCAAAGCACAAACCTTGCTGACTCAGTCGAAGATTGGTTATAAATCTCCGTAAATATGAATGGATGTGGATCGTATACATGTGTAGCTGGACACAAAATCGCAGAATATTTTTTCAGCACACTTTGTCCAGGTGAGCATCTGAGAGATTTCTTTTGGATTTGCCACAGTTTAAAAGGGAGTCATGCAATTTCAAAGAAAATGGTTATGATAAAAAGAACAAAATAGAAAACATTAAATTTGAATTTTGGAGTAAATTATATATGAATATCTCATGACAAGACTGACACACCACTTTACACATACAACATGTTGTTACACTCAGTGCAGAATTAGGAAAGTCTGCCATATATGTATTTAGTTACAGTATATTAAAATGGAGTACACTACCCGGTTTTGTTAAAGTGGTCATAACAGAAGTAAGTTGTCCAGTCACTTTAGAATGCTATACAGTTGTTAATGTTTGTGATTCAGAAATCACATTAAAACAGACAAAAGTTGGATTTTTAAAAAATGCTGCCTATTATGGTAATGTGATTACCTGTGTGTGAAGCACAGTGTGTTACAGGACAGGGAAGCACTTTTACCAGTATGCTTCGCGTTAAACTTTCAAGCTGTCGAGATTTCTTTCATTATATCTCTTCCAACGCTCTGAACAGTGTCGGGAATCTCATTCATCAAAACCATGATCAAACCAAATGCAAAAATCGACTGGAAAAATCATGTGTACCAGTACACTTCCAAATTTACCCCTAATGAACATTTTTTCACACCACCTTGCCGAGCTTCAGAGAATGACAATGCAACAGCTCATGTGTAGGTGCATTGAAGTTGACCTGATTTAAACTTTACGTGTGGTTGCCACAAATCATTCTCTCTGGAATGAGGCTGCTGTGCTACAGTACATGATATACGTGCAAATAAAAAAAAAGACTAATTTTATCAGGCGACAGGTGAAATGTCCAATTACATGTACATGTGGAGAAGAAATGGAATATTTCATCTGTCACTTCATGAAATGATTCTCCCCACTGCACGAATGTGAAACATTCATTATTTGCTTTAAATGCAATATACGTGTACCTGCATAAATCCTCATCATCTGATTGGTTGACATCCAATATTTCATCTTTTGTTAGAAAACAAATGGTCATCAGGAAATTAACATCCTACATTTTGCAAAACGGATTCGAGTCTGAGGCACTACCCACTGGTAGTACATACATGTATACATGTACCATGCAATGTTAGATGTAGACTGGTTCCCGCCCATAAATTATATACATGTATTTGGATGGCAACCAGTCAAGAGAAATAAAGTTCTATTCCATGGGTACAATGGAATAGAACAGTTAATGACATGTGACCAAAGATCCGCCAATCAGATGACAGGGATTTATGTAGGTATTATATAATACGCTCAATTCACAGCAGTACGCCTCCAAGAGTTTGCAACGCACTGACCAATCACAGTGCGCAAAATCTGTCCACCCTTTCCAAACATGCATTGGGTTGACAGATTTCACGCACTGTGATTAGTCAACGCATTGCACACTCTTGGAGGCGCACTACTGTGAATCGTCTGTATTATTTCATGAGGTGGCAGAGTGAGGAGTGGCAGAGTTTTTATTCTAGAAGGTGACGTGCAGTTGATTATGTAACATTTAATCTGTCCCCCATGAAGTTATTCTATGCATCAAGGGGCAAAAATACTTGTTTACACGGCACCTGAATAAATACTCCTATGTTAAAGCCCAACAACATGTTGAAAAATTGAAATCTAAGAATAAATTTAAAAGGTTTGATGTTAATGAAACTACATGTACCTATCATGTTTGCTCTTTATTTGGAAAAAGACGCTGCAACTTGTTGAGGACTACATTGTCGACCTAAATGCAGTGTTGAAAAAGGCTTATATAATGTCCTTTTTTGTGCATTCTGCATTTACCATATACATGTACATGATGTCATGGCGTGTAGTCGTTCAGCTGTGTGTGAATGTATCGCATGGCAGCATGGGCAATTCCTCCATGTGAATGCATCTGTGTTGTATTCCGCTCCATCACAAGTCCTTTCACAAGTCCTTTCACAAGTCCTTTCACAAGTTCCTTCCCAAGTCCAGTCACAAGCCCCTTCACAAGGCAAGCGGATTCCTGTGCCTCCCCCCCCCCATTTGAAGTCTCTGACATTGGGCCCTGGGCTAGTCTGGGGCCTACTTGTGCAATACCCGTGCTAGCCCCCCCCTCCTTCCTCCCCCAGACAGTCATGACAGTGGGGTTTGTCTGTCACACTGGCACTGACTAGGCCCCTACCATGAAGCTTAGCGCTGTGGACTACGAACCCAACAGAGTTAGGCCTACACGTAGCTAGGTTTCACTTGGGGAAGGCCTAGTCTGATTAACTTGGACCCTACAAATCCCCTTATTTTAACATTTGGAATTTGCCAGGGAATAGTAGGGTCCATGTACATGTACATTCCATAGGCTTTTGCTTCTTTTGCTGGGGGTCACACTGACCAATCACAGGGCTCCTCGTTATTTATGCCCAAATTGAAGGAAGACAAGCAACAGCCGTTGGGTACCAGTGCACGTGAGCGCGCTGTTGCACAGTGAACACTTCCCGTTGAGCTCGAGTATAGGGCCCAGCTGCACACCGGCAGCGGGCTTCATGGGCCATTTTCCAATACTCAACTTTGTCTCCGTCTTAGGCTTCATCCCCGAAACCAATCCCTGATTGTGGGCCTGAAGCGTTTAAATCAAATTGGATTACTGTGAGTTTTTGCTCTCCAGCATCTTATTTGATGTTTTGTGGCACTATCAGACTAATTACTTCCCTTACAGCTTCAAAGTCAGGTAGTAAAAAAACAGTTGAAGCCTGAGACGGAGCCGAATTTGAGTATTGGAAAACGGCCATGCACTCAAAGCACATGAGCTCTCCATCTCGGCAGCAACATTACGAATGGCAAATAACCCGGTCTAATCAGAGAAAATGAATAAAATACCACAAGAGGATTCTGCAAAGGCAACTTCCGAGTTGTATTTGAAAAGAACTGATGAGCTTTAGGCATTGATGGAGATGTTTGTTTTTGAACTGAAATTACCATGTTCACTGTATTGTGTAACATTTTAAAAACACATGTCAAGATTACATTTATACGCTGTGTATCGGTACCTGCATTTACTTCGGCAGACGAGATATCGTCCTGATAAAATTGTATCTTCAAAAAAGTCGAGTGCATGGTCCTGAATATGGATACACGTGTAGATTTGTCAATAATTGAGATTAAGAATTATTCTTGTGATTTCATTTGATTTCACCTTGGCACATATGGACAAGCTGAAAAGATTAAGTAAATTACTAGTTCAACTGAAACTGTGTACTGTGGTTTGAACGTTCGTTTAGTTGTTTTAAGTCAATTTGTTCTTATGTGAAGAGTTTATACATTATAATACTTTCTTCTGGTGCATTTTTGAAATAAGTTCTAGATATAGAACATGTACTGAAAAGGAGTACACATGGATACGAAAGATGAATTAAAATGGTACTTCGTACAAACCCAGAATGCACCAGGAACGCGTCCTATAACAAAATGTGTGCTGCTTTTTGTGATGGGGAGAGTGTGTAGATCGGCTTTCCTCCCCAACCCCTTCTGTAGCATCTCGGGATGACACTTGACCTGCAGGTCTCACCAATAGATGGATTTCACATTAGCGCCGTCTGCGCATATCCGCATCAAAACCAAGGCTCTCTGTGTTGAACTTTGTCGCGTGCGCCCGCGGAGTCGACACAGTATATGCAGTACCCGGTTCGTAAGTGTGATACCACTTCAGTTTAAACCACGCCCACTGCACAAGATACAAGGCCATCGCAGATACATTAGTTCGCGGTAAATTGACATTGTTTTTTCTTTTGATTTCACGTGTCCAGTCATTCTGAAAGACTCTTCAACAAAAATTTGCAGCCTGAAAAGTCTGAATTTAACACACCTTTATGTATTTTGTGTCTTAACTCCTTACTTTCAATCGTCTGATCGTATTAAGAAATAAAGCTGACACATACAGCCTCGTTCTCAAACGCGGAAGTGCACAGATCGATGCTAAAAGCGTCGTATTGGGATCCCTCTATTGTACTCTTCTTTCACGTTTAATGACCGGAAAAGTAATTTAGGCACGCCCAGAGAAGTGAGGCTGCCAATGCGGAACCTGCGGTATCCACTTCTTCCCTTTCTTTTTCGATATGCTGCCCCACAGCTACATGTACTGCAGCCAATAGCGGCTTCTCTACCAAAAACTGCAGCGGTCCATTATGGCCAGATCCACATAGACACAGGCCGAAACATCTAATACATGTACGTTTATTGGCCTCTCCTTGGCAGGAGTAAGTTATGTTGGTCACTCAAAGCACATGTATTAGTTTTGTTGACAAGTAAACAGTATAGCAGGATTAATTCACAGACTTTATCAGGAACGAATCTAGAAGGGGGTATCCCTGGCTTTTTTTAAAGTTACTGTTTTTATTTCCTCTCAAAGGTCTTTCACCAACCTTTGTTGGGTTTTATTTTGTGAGTCAGATTCGGGACATAACCCCCCCCCCAAAGTTTCTGGTGAGGGGTTGGCTCCAAGAGTTGTGCAGTGACGTGATTTCTTTTTCCCTTCACTTGTTTTATCCTTAAAAAATGATGTACGTATAACGCTCGATGGCCATCGCCAGCCATGCTCGCAAATACGTACCGCCGCTCTTCCAACACTGGATAAGACTGTTTAAAAGCATTTTCCTTTTTTGTACAGCACAGACGTCTGACCATCTGGTATGTCTGGTTCACAGATGTACATGTATAATACAGAAATGGCGTCATCTGAAAAAAGGTGTCGGAAAACTTTAAGAGGGGTTTTGACATCTTGTTATAATAAATTTGAAACTTTTGTATTTTGCTGACGCGCAGGTCTACGGCGACGCACGCCGACCAGAAATCAGTGAATTTCCCAGGGGCCTTACAGACATTTCACACCAGTGTAGCCTAAAATACGTACAGTCCCCCATTGGAAATTTCCAACCTGCACTTCCAAATCCAAGATTGTGTCCTGTTCTATGATTTTTTTCCCTGTTTAAAAGACTAGACCTGTTGTTTTGAAAAAGGTTGAATTGAATTGTTTTACATCATGCAAGGTTTCCACACGGGGTTAAATTTGTCACTGAAAATTTATGACATTCAAATGTCCTCAAAGCACTGCAAAGCTCCAACTTGTGAGTTAGAAGTGTTGATATGTCTTCCAGAGGTCAAAGCACCATATCCACTGTCATGAAAACAATCTCCCACATATCATTATGGCAACGTGTAATTTTGTAAAACTGATAATTTTTC
The DNA here is from genome assembly GCF_054643075.1 of Acanthaster planci. Taxonomy (NCBI): domain Eukaryota; kingdom Metazoa; phylum Echinodermata; class Asteroidea; order Valvatida; family Acanthasteridae; genus Acanthaster; species Acanthaster planci. The sequence goes on from NC_141778.1 coordinate 13,787,939, forward strand.
CAAAGCACTAACACAATACATGCACACTATGTTTGCATACGTTCTTTTTTTGGAAGCATAAACTACATGATCACAACTTGACAAACATTCCTTTTTTAGCATTTAATTCCCCTTCTCTGTGGCTGTTTGCTCCAATGTGCTTGCGCACAGCACAAAGATCGATGCCTGAACAAAAATAAGTGTTGATTAATGTGCTTTGACACATGTTTCAGTGCACAAAGCTGCTCAACAGGAAGTGTTCACTGTGCGACAGCGTGCTCACATGTACTACTAGTACCCAACGGCAGTTGCTTGTCTTACTTTAATTTGGGCATAAATAACGAGGAGCCCTGTGATTGGTCAGTGTGAACCCCAGCGCTCTCCACAGCCAACATGCCATTTCAACCAGCATGACTACAACATGTATGTAGGCCTGCATGTACATTTACGGTAGGCCTGAGCTGACACTACACAGCAATAGGCACAGGTACATGTCATGCATGTAGTGTTTAGCAAGGAAACAGCCTAGGCCTACTACATGTACATGTACATGATTTGGGCCCTACATGCATGACGTATACTGTTTGAATCACATTCACAAACCATTGATACCGAGTACATGATGTATGGCATCATGCTACAATGACCAGATACCGTCATATGCTGATGAGTCATTTACCATTGGAACACGTCAGGACCCCACAGCACCTTGTTAACGCAATTTCTTTTTACACTTTTTACAGTTCAGTCTGCCACACCACATAGACCACGGACATGATTAATTGTCCGACCATTTCTTGCCAGACACAAGGCACTTACCAGATTCTAACATTTTCACTCCAATTCATGAGAATAATTGAACAGTATAACAACAGAATCCTGTCCCTCGAATCTCCCTCGTTCACACAAAAAGGCAAAATTATGATGAGTTACGCCGAAAGGATTTTAATACACCCGGCCCTTGTTGTACAACATCAGTTGGATACGAATATACTGTGCGGGTGGCTAGGTCTAGGTGTACACGGCGCGCGCACGCAAAACGTAAAGTATCCGTGATGTGGCTTCATACATGACCAATTTGCAAAATCTACCTGATCACGAATCCAGCGACCTGAAATAGCGCCCCCAGTCACTTTTAGCATGGAGGAAAGAAGAGGCTGGCCTGATACTTTTCACTCTGGAAGATTATCACCGCTAGGACAATTTTTTTTTCAATTGCACAAAGGTTAGCCGAGTGTTATCTCCCCCACACTTTGAAAGGGTTCATGCGATGAATTTTTTGTTATTCAATGCATGAAACGAACTTGACATTCTTCTGGAGTATTGAAAAGTGCACATTGACACAATGAATTTATCAACCCTAAAATTTAACACCCCCCCCAAAAAAACCCAAAAGGGCTTGTTGGCTTGCTTATACCTGTGCACTTACACATAAAAAATCTCCAAAGGAATGCAACAGGCTAGCAAACACATCAACAATAATTCCAGCAGTTAAACTGTTGTGCAAAAATCTATGCAACATTGAGGTTTTGTACTTGGGATGACATTAGTATTGCTCAAGAATATGGGAATATGCAATGAGCATAAAAGCCAAGAAGACGCCAAAATAAAATAGCCTGACAAATATTGAAAATAAGGTTTTTTTGAAACACAAGGGTGCAAGGGTTGTCGTAATATATTTGCAATGCACGGACCTCTTTAGAATTCGATATCCTTTCCCTCCAGTTGACATTGTCAGTGGTTTTTGCAAATAGAAGGGGATATCGGCTGTTCATTAAGGCTTCATGCAAAATGCAATGTGGTGGGAATGTGTGACGTCACGACAGATATTAGATATTTGCGCATATGTCCACTCTCGAAGTTGGCAGCGAATTAGGTTTGGTGATCTTTTTTTTACAGTCACGGGAAGTGTGACCGAGGGTTTAAAAGCGCCATTGCAATCATTTGTGACCCCAAACTCAGCACAGATAACCTCGACTGATTTTTTATTGCCGACCTTGCAAACCGTAACCTGTAAAAATATCATATTTATTTTAGGATAAGGCACCATAATTTTTAGCTACTTGCATCACAACCTATAATAATTTTGAAATTTTTTTATAACATTTCGATTCCAATTAACTGGGAATTACGTATAACCGCAAAAACCGATTACGAACACCCGTCTTTACCTGTTACCACGCGAACAACTAAATGTACGTGTATACGCCTTCTGTGATCATGCACGGGCACGTTACTCGTGAGATATATCTGCGCACGAGAAAGAAGACGCATAGTTACAACAGGACTATTCGGGGAAGGATGACGACAACGATGCCTTTAGCAAAACTGTCTATCAAGAATACATGCAATACGTACAAACTATGCCTATAAAGGCGAAACTATATGCGTGTCCCCACCCCCTGTGATACCTGTAACCATGGTGTAACCTACCTATAGCCCGGGGCTATTGAACACACTTCTCAGAGTAAATTGTTTATTGATCGAGAAAACACCACTACAAAATATCTTTATAAATCTTCACTATCCAAGAGCCTTTTGGGTTGAACGAAAAACAAAATTATCTAGACGTTATGCATCGCTATGTAATAAGTATGTCATCGACAGTTCTCCTTTCTCTGGCTGTCAGATTTTCGACGTAATTTGTCTTCCGATAAACTTCTTCCAGTTTAATCTGTATAAGATCGTAGGCACTTACAAAATTTTATGGGAGCTAGTAAACCAAGGGCTGCGGGTTAATATATACATGTATAAAGTTTATAATCGACTTCCTAAAATATTTCTTTCTATGAAAATGAAAAGCGAATTCTTTAATTAATCGACTGCAAGTAAGCCCTATGGGTTCCTTGAAAGCAATTATATGTATAATTATTCATTTACCGCCGATGCGAACAAAGTAAAGTTGTATCAAGAACAGCCCCTGTCTTAAAAATGTTAAGCTTAACTCTGTATACGCAATCAGTGGCATAACTACCGGGGGGGTGCCCCCCAACGGAGGCCCGTGCCCCCCCTTGAAATTTTGAAATGGACAAAAAATAAATGTAGGCCTACCTAGTTCAATTATTTTCAGTGCCCCCTAAAAACAAATTGTGCACCCCAGGTACCCCCCTCAGCTGTAGCACCCTAGTTACGCCACTGTACTCAATGAAGGTGGAAATAACTTGAGCTTTCCGTTACGGGCTGGTGACGGTTAAAGTCCGGTTTTCAAAGGGACATATTGTAAGTTAGCCAATAGGCTACGGTTTTCAAAGTCAAAGTCATTGGAGAACAAGAACGCCTTTAAGGCGGGCGCTGCGGACTGACTGACGCGTGAGAATCATCATACGTCTGGAGTGCTCTGATAGGGCACTCACGTGCGCATTGCTGCTCAGAATGACCTTCAGCACCTTCATTTGGGTCTGAATTGTTTGAGTTCTAGTGAACTGGCAATACAGGAATTGGTAGCCGATTGTCCAGGGATTATGCCTTTCAATAATCTGAAAACTTTTCTTGCCCAAAAATTTTTAACAAATGATCGTACCTGCTTTTAGGTTCTTCCATTTCCCCATCATTTTCAAAAACGCTCAAAACGCTAAAAAGAAAACACAAAACGACATAGCCAATTTTCAGAGTTGACCTCTCTTTTGCGTGCGTTTAATATGCTCATGGAAATGACGGAAAATGGATTGTGCCTAAGCTCAAAGCGGAGAGCTTGACTCCTCTCTTTCTCCGACATCCAATTTATATGGCAAACCCTCCCTTGTTGCTCGTAAATTGTGTCTCTCAATCCGATCTACCCGAGCCCTGTATGCCATACAACCCCCGAAAAAGAAGACAGACAACACCAAAGCACCAATGACTGCTCCAATCAAAGTTTCGATGACGGCAGTAGCCTGCTCTGAGGATAGTTTTAACCCGATGCCTTCACCGACCACGCAAGGCTCTTGATCCGGCGGGCAGGGTGTCACCTCAGAAGGTGGAGGAACAGGTGACGTGATGGTCGGTAGGTAAGCTGCCCAGAACCGGAGGAGATGTGGCCAGTCGTTGTCAACGCCAGAGTAGGCTTGGGGGCAGTCGGTGAGTGACATGTACTTGAGGTCATCTGAGTCGAATGATGGCCACTCAACGCCCGACAGAGAAGTCCCAGGGTTACTGTCCGGAAGGCAAGATAAATTTTGTGCTCAAAATGACTCATATAGGTAAGTCGGGTATCGAAGACTTATTAAATCAAGACAGGACTAACATTGTCTACAGTGACTGACTTCACACAACTTTGACTAATACAGGTATTTGACTTATCTTTGACGAATGAAATAATGTCAGTCATTGGCCTGTCTGACTACTTTAAATGAGTGGCCTGTCTGAATGGTTTAAACTGGTCATTTAAACATAGAGCATAGAAACAGAATTGGGCTTATCCCAATTCTCTTTCCGTCTGTTTCCATTATTATATCAAATTTCCTCTCATAGGGACTACAATTCACTGTAAACAGTCATTTTGACTGATAAAAAAAGTGCTGATGGGAAAAGGGACGTACAAACTTGGGCGTTTGCAGGATTTTCGGGGGGAGCTCCTTTTCAAGGGGCAAATTTCAAACACTCATTTTTATCTCTATTCATCTCCTTTTATCATTTGCTTTTCTCATTTTTCCGTTTTTCATTTTTCAATTTTCCGGCATGATCAAGCCCCCTTGCCCCCTCCCCCCTCGCGAAGCCTATAAATTAAAAATCTTACCCATTGTAGATGAAATTTTTCAAGAATTCCATGTGTTCCAAGGTGACCCGCTTGTCGTTAAGCCTGTAGGACAGGTCGAATTTGTCCACAAGAGGACTGTATGGATCACCAAACAAAAACTGCAGACTATCGTCAGCAGTTGCACCGTAAAGAGGTAGCAGTGGTCGGTATTGGACAGACGGTTTGTGTTCAAACAGGTATACGTAGGCCGATTGACCAGCGTCGGCGTGGAGCCTGGCGGTTTCCAATAAACTCCAGCCTGACAGCTGGTCGTTTAGGAGCTTCCTGAAACTTCCCCTTGTCTCGCAATCGTCACCTAATCCGCCTTTTCCGATATATTCCGTCGCCAGAGCCGACGCTGCTTCACCAGGATTGAGAAAAGAGAGCCTGCTAACAGTTTCTATGTATTGCTCGAGTTCTCCAACACTCGGACAGCCCAAGCCGGTGAAAAGCAGGCTTCGAGCGCCATTCTCGTCGAGTGGAACTCCAACAATAACATCAACGTCGTTAATTCTGCCGTTTTTCAGCAGCTCGATGGGTCTGTCAGTGATGAAATCCCCGTCAACGACAACCGGGAAAGCAACCCCAAATGGAGGATTTACGGTGTTGGATACGATGTCTGCTGCTGGTTTCTCACGAAGGCAATTGATCATCGCCTCACTGCTAGTGGTTGGGCATCCCAGTTTGGTGGCCAAGGCCTTCGTTGTTTCAGGAGCACTCGGGATGACTTGATTGTTGACAGGTGGGGATATAGCAGTTGTAGCCATCAGAACAGTTCTATTGAATAAGCCTTTTGCCTTCTCAGAGAGTACTAAGAGATGTGTCAGAACGCCACCTGAGCCGTGACCGAAGACTGTAACGCGTCCTGGGTCACCTCCAAAGCTTCCGATGTACTTGTTGACCCATTTGAGAGAAGTAAGGATGTCATGCAATCCGTAATACCCAGGAGCTGCCTCGTCCCCCGTGGACACGAATCCTAGAGCTCCCAGACGATAGTTGAGAACCACAACAATAGTTCTGATTTGCGATGCAAGAAGAGTTGCATCGTGGACGGAGGATGTGCCGTGTACTCCGAACCCAGTGTGAACAAAAACAAGAACTGGTAAAGCAGTGTCGTTAGCGTTTTGAGTGGGAGCATAGATGTTAAGAGTCAGACAATCTTCACTTGTGTGGTTCAACCCGAGGCGAACCATCCAAGGGTCTTGTGTAACATCTTGAGGACAGGCAGCTGGTAGCTTCTCCGGGATGCCGAGTGGTTGATCACCCCACGGTCCTGTATCTTCAGGTGGTTTGAATCGCAAATCACCAAGGGGTGGTTTTGCGTAAGGAATACCCAAGAACTCGGCAACTTCGCGCCCTCCCATTGCCTCGTCAGCGACTCGCAGAGCACCAATGATAGATCCCAGCACTTCACCGTCTTTGCTTTCTATCTGCACAGTCTTTGTGTCCGGTTTTTGCACGGTGCCACTTCTGACAGGTACATCATAGGAACACGTTTTCTCATTAAACGGCTCCGTAATGGTTGGGATGTACTCGTTCCAGAAGGCGACTTTGTCAGCTTTGAGGCGCTGTCCCGTACTTATGTTTACGTTTAGAATGATGTACGTTTCGTTCTCTGGGTCAAAGTCCGGCCACTCGGGTGAACCAACCGCATTAGGATTCCTTCAATATAACAGAAAACAACAAATATTAAAGACAAACAAATCACCTTGAATCAAATGTGGATTTACGTCAAAAGATGAAAGTATTATTTGTGCATTTGACAATTGTCTATAAATCCACATTTATGTCGCAGACTTTAGGGGCGGCATTCCGTTTCTATTGGTATATTAAAACGTGATTTTGAATTTTTGTCTGCTGGGGCTTGCCGGAATCCCAAATACCGTACAGACAAGCATGAGCATTTTTTTAACGTGATGTCATTTGTAAGTCCCCTATGAAATGAGTACATTATTATCTCTTGAACTTTTAACGTTTTTCATGTCTGAAATTCGAAAGACACGCTGAAGATAGACGAAGTGTGAAGTCTACACTCCCGTTTCCGAAACGGCTTATGACTGACAAAAACTATATTGTTTTTATTCTCATCTTTACTTTTGCTTGTACGCGGATTTAACTGTACAGCAAAGCATCTCTCAAGCCACACTTTCACTGAGTTTCGACCGGTCTCGTAGGCATTGTGCAGCGAGTGCAAAAATCTTAAAATTAAAGATTCTCTCGACTAGTTTGGTACTGTTTTCTTTCATTTGAACTAATTTCGTTCTAATAGAAGGTGTAATGTGTGCGAAGCGAATCAGCCCTTTTCACTTCGAACAAAACATCGGTAAAAACGTGCAAGCGAATGAACAGTCATTTTCATCGGCTTACGAAACTTTGGTCCACCCTTACTTACTCGCATAATAGTACCAAAAGAATTGCATTCGACAATGATGGAAATACAGTGCCGCAAACCCTCATCAAAAGTCCTAAATGAATCTTACAGGATCCTGTAGGATTCTCTAAAATTATAAAGATTTCCAATGGGAAATGTTTGTGGCTGTATGGATACCTTCAGGTTTCCAAGGAAAATAGTGTGCGCTATAAGACAGTGTTGTATTCGAGTCCCTTACAAGTCCCTTTAAGCCATCAATTCACAAGCTATTCAAATGAGCTGTGACAAAAGAATTCTTTTGTTATTGTTCACCCTGTTACCTTTGACTGGCCTTGGAACTTGTGACTCAGAGTACATGGGACTTGTGATGGACTCGACTCCAACACGGCTGTAAGATTCTGAAGGATACCTGTTGGGCTCCTTTCGTGTAATGCGTGAGCGGAATCAGAAAGCCACTACTGTGGTGGCACACCGCTCGTGGGTGTTACGCGCACGTTGCATGCGTGCTTCAGTGTGGTGCCGCTCCTTTATCCGCTCTGAGAAGAGCAAAAGAGGGCGTGTTTTGAAATGTGTGGTCTTTGCGTGCACGCCTAACGCGTGCTAGAACCCGGTTGAAAAACTTAGTGCCATCTGTCTGTCTTTCGCCGGTAAGGGTGCACTTCAGCTCAGGGCGTATTGTTCTGCAAGATGACGCCACACACTTACATGTGCACTGTCCTATAGGTCTCGAGATGGACTAGAAGAGGACTCTGTTTTCTTAGCAACGGAGACTCCTTTGGTTGAAACGGAGCTCCGCTGGTTCACGAACGACTAGGAAATGCACGCCTCATGGTCGCATCACTACCAACTACTACTCCCGACTAACACGGCTCTTTTCAACCGATGAGGGATGCTTCTGTTCGAGGCGGATAGATCTTTCTTTTTTGCTTTTCTAAACAAATTTTGGACACTTCGTATCGGTGGTCAAAATTTGCTAAACGTTCTCCCTCGGTTCGCCTCTTTGATGCCTTAAAACACACTTTTAGTGTGATGACCTGTAACATAGGAGGCATTTTCATTTAGCAGAAATAGTTATCATTTATTTGCGCGAGGTTTTTTTAACACTGAGTAAATTTTTGTTTGAGTTTTGTACTCGAGGTCAGCTATAGTTTTGCCAACCAAATCTGGCTTGTGACGTAGCAAAAGAAAGGTCACTAGATCCCCATTTCACTGAACACCATTAAAAAGTATCGCGTAAACAAACCAATCGAGGTCAACAGTACAGATCTTCGGTCGATTTATTCACTGTGGCCATGAGTATAGCTTTGGCGTTCCATGCTTCAAGAGACCGAACAGAAACGATTTTCCATTGTTGTTGGACTCACAGTAGGGTAATCTTGCTAAGTCCCTTGTACGGTTGGTGTTGGCATGAGAGCGGAGCTTATAAATTAGGAAAGCAGGCCGTGTCTGAAATGGGCTTCCAGAGCTACGGCTAGGTCAACTAGTTGTCTGTGCGTCTCTGCGTAGGAGTAAAGACTTTGACCTAGTTCTAGACAAAGGATTCCGATTTAGCCGTAGTAATGTATTTGAGAAGGCGCAGATTAAATTTAATCCAATGGATGGAATATCATGACATCCCATTTTTTGGGTGTAACCAATATCAACACGTTAAGTTATACTACTTTTTAAGCCTTTGCCTTTAAATAGAATCCCCAACCCTCGTGAAACATTGTCCCAAACACTTTCACAGGAACCTTAATTCACTATTATTGGTGTTTACGGCATTCAATATTGTATCGTTCGGTATGGAAGCCACCCCCCTCACATCCTACTTGTAGACCTCAGTGGAAATTTCATCTGCATACGGGTCAGCTTTTTATCGTTTAATGTATCAGTCATGTTTTAATGCAGCAGTCATGTTTTTTTCTGGATTTGATGCTTTGATGTTACCATGCTTTGATGTTTTGACGTGTTTAGCTTGCGGATCTTGCTTTCAGAATGTTTTCCTTCATTGTGTGATTTTCGTTTTAAAATTTGTCACAGTGATTTGATATTTATTTCTATTTGGCTCACGCACTGGTGTGTTCTTGTGAGTTCTTTGATCTCGGTGTATAATGGAAGACCTTTACCTCCGATCAAGAACTAGTCTTCGGAGCAGGGGCCCAACGACGGTAACTTTGTATCTGACCTTTCTGAGGGGTGAGGATAAATTGTTTTTTTTCTACGCTCTAAGGAAAAGGGGATGAAATAAAATACAGGTAGTCATCAAAATTGCCTTTCATTTTTCAAACCTCAAAGAGAAAACTTTTTCGGGGTAGAGCAGGTCCCTTAGGTTGTCGCCTGTTATGGGGGATCACCAAGCTATTTGGGGTTCCAAGCCTCACTTTCACTTTTTTTCAGATGTGGCTTTAAACTAAAATTATTTCAAAATTATTTTAAATACAAACTCTTATGTATGTGTAATGAACTCTTATATCGTTGCTGTTATTTTTACTCTCAAGGTCTTAAAATAAAAAGGTTAACCTCTCTTTGAATTTAAGATGGCTGACACATTATGAATACAGTCTATTGTAATTACTCACCCACTTCGTGCAAATTGCGCCCAGAAGTTCATTATCTGGTTGGATAATGCAGCAGCTTCCGCGTCTCCAGGATAAAGCGAGTTTGTCAAACCAAAGACGTATAACAATTCCAAGCCTTGAGGAGAACCTGATACCCAGTCATCCCACTGAGGCGGTAGGAAAACATCCTTACCGGTTTCGTAAACGAAATAGTAGAAGTACGTGTTAGTGCCTTCAGCAGCTTTAGTGTGGCGGCCAAGCAAATAGACGGAGGGTATGAAGAAGGAAACATCGCCTACCACATCTAGGTATTTCAGAACATTTCCTCTTGGGTCTGCAAGCTTGTCTCCACCGAAGTAGAAGGTTGTAATTGCGTCAGAGATAGCTTGTGGGTTCTTACACCTGCAGACATTTGATATGGAAGCCCGTATAGAATCTCTAAGGTCCCCTGCCGAAAGGTTATCTGGTACTGAAGCATGGATAAAAGTCCCCTCTCGACTGTTCACCCCTAAGAGGAGGTCGTACTGTCCAACTCGGGGATGGGACAAGAGGGAGTTAATGTCGGTGGTGAGAAACTCGCCGTCAATCGTAGGTGCTGTTTTAAAGAGGTCACCGTGTCTCAGAAGGTCCTGCATGCTGGACTCGCGAAGACAACTGATAACAGTACGAGATGAACTTTCATACGGTGAGTCACACCCAAGAGCAGAGGCAAGATTTAACGCCTCTCGCTGAGCTGAAATGCCGGAAATTATCTGGCCATGGAATGCCGCTCCACTCTGGGCAATCACCCGCTGGAAAAGATTGTTGTCATTCAGCGGTGAAATCATTTGGTAGGTCACGCTCCATCCTCCTGCCGACTGACCAAAGATGGTGATTTGGTTTGGATCACCACCAAAATCGGCGATGTTGTCTTTGACCCATTGGATGGCGAGGCGTTGGTCCCACAATCCGTAGTTCCCAGGTGCTGCGTCATCCCCAGTGCTGAGGAAGCCGAACAGTCCGAGACGGTAGTTGAAGTTGACCACAATAACCTGCCCCTGGACAGCTAGTAAAGTCCCATCATACAAGTCCCCTCGTCCATTCGTTAGTCCGCCACCGTGTATGTAAATCATGACGGGGAGAGGTCCAGACGAGGCCACAGCATCATGAGGAACGTACACGTTCAGAACTAGACAATCTTCGGAGAAATTCATGTTGGGGAACAATTGATCAAACAGCGAGGCTGCGCCTACCGGTATCTGGGGACAACTTGGGCCGAAATCGGTAGCATTGAGCACATCGCTCCAGGGGGCTCGTGGCACGGGTTTCGCGAAGCGCAACTGACCAGTCGGTGGCTCAGCGTACGGTATCCCAGTGTAGCGTGTTATTACTGGCTGAATGAATCCAGGCATGATCATTTTTAAACCCACTATTTCGCCTGAACTGGTGTTAGTTACAGCCAAATTCCCTTCTCCAAGTTGGAGACCAACGACGAATATGGCCCAAATCAACATCTCGCCGATGTTTCCTGAAGTCTTTTATTGGTGAAAACCTTGTCTCTTGTAGCTTGCAGGAAAGATTGTGGTCTCATGAGCAAGTGTCTGAAGTACACAACACCGGCGCTTTTATACACCTGTTCACCCAACCGCGCAATAACCGTGGAGTGGTTGTGCTCCGTACCATGACAGTCATTTGCTGTTTTCGTTACCTTTCTTTTACGACTAGAGGAACTTGATCAGTTAGTGTCAACGTACTTATATTTCCTGTTGAAACCAAAGCACTTTGCTCACGACAACAGGCGTTTGTACAAATGCACACTATGTCAAAAGGTTAAAAATGCTAAAAAACTACCAAAATTTTTTTTAATGCGTGCATTCTGCCTTGGCGATGCCAATAAATTTGTAACGTGAATAGGCTGAAAAAAATTTGCAAAGCACCCAAAAGGCGTGCATATGGAAAGGCACCTTTACTAACTCGCTGCGGTGACTCGCCATCTCGCCGCGGCGACTTAATATCTTGCCGCGACAAGTTAAATCGTTGAATATCTATCTCGCCGTGGCGAGTTATAAGATCTTACGGCGGCGTCAAACTGATATCCCACTGCGGCGAGTATTTCAATCGTCTCATAAATCCTGTTTAGCCTGCCATCGTTTTCAAATGCATCCTCAGGTGACGCAATGACGTTTGGTTTTAGAATGCTCAGAAAAATAGGATATGTTACATTTCAAGAAAGCTTGGTTTCAAACACGAAAGAAAACAAAAGAAATTTCATTTTGGGGTGTGAACTTCCACATTCAGATGAGGGGTAGACTGTTTTTTTTTCTATTTCCTTCCTACATTTCCAAATGCCGAGCAGAAGCAAGAGGACTTGAAAATTACATTTGAAATTTCGTCAGTCGAAATTTATTAATTTATAGTACTTAAAATGGAGTTCAAAAACAGTACTTTTACAAACGCAACGCCCGAAATACCTCACAGAGTTGGACGCTCAAAGCGTTCTAGATTATTTAGTGCAGTAACCCTGAATAATATATTAGTACACACGTGTCATGCGCACCCAGAAAATGTCGACCTGGGTTCAAATGTCAAAATAAAGTCTATCCAACATGCTTTAGAGAAATATATGTTATGTATTTGCCTTTCCCAGGCGCCTGCGCTGTTTAGGTGGTGTTTGACGAGTGAACGCGTGGATTCGAGGTCAAAGCGCCGGGGGATTTCAATCCAGTTGATGAAAACGCGTGTGTTAGTTTCCCTTTCAACTTCACTTCATTTTTGCCTGTTGAAATCTCCCAATCATAGCAAATTTTAATGTTAAAATGGTATCAATATCGAGGATCGGTCTGAAATGGCAACACACATTCGCGAAAAGTATGTATGGGCGTCGACAGAATAACAATAACATTAACTGCGGGAGGGGTTGATTTTCTTTTTTTCTCTCAACAAATAATTTCATTCAATTTTGTTTCTAATTTTCTTGTTTTTGTTTCTTTTTTGGTTCTTTTCAGGGTCCCCTCGCGGCGCGTATGCAAATTTGATTATTTGCACAGGCACTGAAATGAAAAGGCACCTTTCAGCAGGCAATCTACCAGGGAATCAAAGTAGTCTACCCCACTTCTGAATATGGAAATTCCTCCCCCCAAATAAGATTTCTTTTGTGCTCTAAAATCAAACTTTGTTAAAGAACAAGCTTTGTTCAAAGCAATCTGAAACCCAAACTCACTGCATTCCACCTTGATTGTAAATTTGAAAACGACAACACTCTAAATAGGATTTCATGAAACTACTGAAGTATTTGCCGCGGCGGGAAATTCAATGTAACACTGGGTCAAGATCGTCAAACTCGCCGCGATGAAATACACATTCAACAATTTAACTCGCCGCGGCTACATACTAACTTTAAAAAAAATTGCAAGTGGCTTTTATACGCTTCCGTACTTCTGTAACTAAACACCCATAAGCGCCGACTTGACTGGGTGTCAACTTTCTAGCATATTGATTCTGGGTTGAAAAGGACGGTTAGGCTACACATGAAGGAAACTTCAATATTGAGTTTGAAAAGATTGTTAATAGCGATTTGCATATTGGGTGGTAAATCAGCCTAGGCTACTGATACTGTAATAGACTGTGAATACGGTCTATTGAGGATCACACTAGACGTAGCCCTGTTTTTTCCCTCTTCTGTATGAAACACGCATTGCTTATGAGACAAGAAAGTTTCCTGTTTTCTGCAACTTACCAATAAACCGATGACTAAAGTAAGGCAATATAAGATTGAGCCAAATTAGTAATGCTTAAGGTCCAAAATCTCCAACCGCCACAGAGTTCAGGGAAAAACATATCTCTGACGTATGCCCCCATATGCCCAGTGTGTCTTCGGCACATTTCGCTCATCACTCATTTCCTGACACGAGTGGGAGGCTTTTTTTTGGGGGGGGTGTGGATACTTTATATGTGAGATTTTCTGCAACTGACATGATTAAACTTCCACATTCCAATTAAAAAGGACATGCATTTTCAGTGTTTAGCCTCATAACTTGTATCAATTCCTAATAGATTACGGTAGTAGTTTAATACATTCTGTATATTCCAAGTTTATTAAGGCTTGAATAATTTTTGTAATGAATTCTGGGCAAACTCTTAAACTTATCTGTCTAAAACGCATGAGCGTTACGTTAGTGAATGTTAATTAAAAATATTTCCTATTTGCATAATGCTTGCAACTCTCTGGGGCCAGGGATGCATGAGACGAGTTGTGAAATTCGTGCTTGGACATTTATCCTCACTTGGACCGAGAAGAAAAGGCTAAAACTCGCCGCCGTAGAGGGCGCTATTATGCTGCGTATTATGCTCCAAGCTTCGCGCATGAACGACCTCCGTGACGCGTGCATATGTCCGCTCGCTGTCGCGTCGCGGTGTTGGGTTAGGCTTTCCTTTCATTAAGGAGCCAAGGCAGGGTAAGAATTGATTGTGCAAGGGCCTCTATGCTGGTTTTTTTTTGGGGGGGGGCCTCAAGATACGTTAGGGTGAGTTTGCTTGCAACTGCTCAAGTTTGCTAATTTAGCATCTCCGTTAGGCCATGGAGGTAGTGATTCTACCTCCATGGTTAGGCCAAATCATTTACCGTACAGTGCAAGGAATAGAGTAGGCCCCTACTGCCAGGACTGGACAAGTCTCGTTGGGCGGCCTCCAACCCCCAGATCCCAGTTTCAGTGTGTTGGGTCCACGTCTTACAAGCCCCAGATCCCAGTTTCAATGTGTAGGGTCCACGTCTGGTCTATGCGCGCGGTCTGATGTTCGCGCTCCTGCTGGACATGACAACGTTGACCAGGGGTGATGGGGAGGAGGGAGCTGGAGCTGGACAGCATATGGTTATTGCCTGTAATGATGCATTGCCAAGTGTCCCAACAATGCTGTCCAGGATTGTAGATTCATGGAAATTTCACAGTGTTCCAATTATTTTTATTTAGGCCTAGGCCACAGGCCTTATTGCTAAATCAGATAGTATTTTGCACAATGGTACAAATTACAGTGGCATTGTGGGAAGGAAAAAGGAACAAACATTTCCCCCTTTTCCTTCCCACAGTGCCTTTCTGCCATTGTGCAGAATGTGACCGGTATGGGGCTACGGGCATTTCGAAATGAATGGGTTAGGCTTGGTCTTGAGTTTCGCTGGTTCCAGTCAGAGCCTCGCATGCAGTTTGGAATGCTGCATCAAATGGCTGGAATCAGCGAAGCCGATGACTAAAGCCTAATCCACTCATTTCGAAAATGCCCTGAGCTTGAGCATGTGTTTAAAGAATTCACTCCCGTCGCTGTAGTTGGGTTCCCAATCCCATTTTCATCAATGCATTTAGACTTAGAAAATTGAAAATTGCATCTCCCACCTCCATGGTGTAAAGCTTGTACAAGAACAGTCATTATGACAAAATATATGTGCACCAAAGTATAACTGTATACATTTTGATATGTTTAACCCTCCTTTGGTTTTACAGCACAAATATGCACCGGTGCCCACAGTCACTCTTGTGCATGTATTTTCTACATGGAACCCAAACTTGCACAGGTTCAGTGTGCAGACAGTTGGTTGCCAGCACAAAATGACCCCGGGGTCTTTTGTGCAGTCCTCTTCACTGCATTTGGTTTACTGCACAATTATGCACATGAAACTGTGAAGCAAAGTTGTTGGGCAGCACAAAAGTGCAATCTGATATTCCTGCGAGGGACTGTTGGTGCAGTGCACAACACAACACAGCTGTGCTTCTTTGAGGTGTTCACCAAATGACCCAAAGAGTGACTTCAGCATAGGAGGGTTAATAGGTTAAATAGGCCCTACTTGTGACCTTTTGACTTTTCAGGCATCTTTAGACAGTTTATGGGTTACGTTATTGGGGAAATAACATACCATTTCAAATATCTGTATCTCGTATACAATATGAGTCTGGAAATTATGGGGAGCGAACAAGAATTTCTCCCAACCCCGGGGAAGGGGGCTCTCAGCTTTTGTTTGAAATTGGGATTTCTGTGAATGTCGCCATGTCATTTTGTGGGTCGAATAAACGTGTGGCAAACAGTTTTACTGCGAATTCAAAGTTATTAGTGTCAATTAAAGTAGGGTTTTCTGGAAATCATATTTTTAATCTTTCCATAAGTACCGGTACCTTAATTGTATTATTAATGTGGAAGGTGATGTGGTCACACAGTGATTCCAAAAAGAGGATATAAATAGCGTCACCAACGTTGGGGTCCGTGAATAAGCTATTGGTGATAGACTTACTTCCATTTGCCTTTGTGGTTCCTGATGTGGTTCATGACGCTATGGTATGGGACTTTGAATGCAGCCCTGCAGTGACCCTCCGTTTCTTGATGAAAATGCACTTTCCCCAATCAAATCTTCCCCCGACATGCCCGAAAAGCTGTCAAAATCTGTTTGAATCATCGTATGCCCAATGGTATTTGGATCATTTTTCATTTAACTATTTTTGGCTAAATTCAGATGATTTACTTACCATCCTGCCTCTCTTCACAAAACGAGTTGTACATCAGCCTTCAGCTGTTTACACGATGCATCACTCACTGATCCTGCACAACGTCACAAACATCCGGTATCAGCTTGACCATTTACAAGTTTGTGAAAAGCTTCGCAACATCGCATGCAACATTGCGTGCCTGTGTGCTCTGCCGCACTCCCCCACTTCTTAAATGGAAGCAGGGGAATCGAGCTGTCTGGCATCCTACTCACGCTTACAATAAACATGACTTACCATGCTTACTGTCACTTTCTCGGCAGGTCCAAATTCTCCTTTCTAATACAGGAACACAGTCTCCAAATACATAATCCCTAACTGCCTAACATCCATGACCATGCTGTCCCCAGGTCCCTAATTTCCCTACTTAATGTAAAACCAATCACATGATCATCAATGATGTTAGTACCCGAGACTGTTAACCTTGCCCAAAATTCTGTTGGCCTACTGAGGTAGCAAGGGTACACTAAGCTACATGTACATGTATATTTCAAGTCGGAATCTATATGCGAGTATACTCATGTCATAACCTTTGTGTAATCTGAACAAGTAAGACGCTAAGGTATGAATCACCTCTTTAACATTTAGACACGGTCGGTGATAGCAATATCGCAATTTTTAACATTGGACAGGTTAATTTGAACGATGTGAAGGCCTAAGATTTTATTCTTTTCATACATGTACATGGAGTAGTTTTTTGGAAATATGCACCCCTTCAAACCAGTGACTTGCACCACATGGCTCTACTCTTTAACATCAACAAGGCATCTACATGTATAGGCTTAATAGCGAGTATTGCACATGTACTGGTACATCTAATTTTGCATCCGTTCATGCAGATTGAGTCATGAGTAGCAACAGCAGTAAGACGAAGAATCCGAGCAAGGCTAAAAGTCGGCCGTCAGCCACTGTACGCCGGAACTCACCAGCAAGCAGTCGTCCAAGCAGCAGGCCTGGCGGAAGTCGAGGGGGAAATGGCAGCAGGTAGGTATTTTCATGACAAGTGGTTGGAAAAGTCTGTCTTCTTTGCATTCGCTTCGACCATGTCGACAACCCTTCACAAACTGAGCCCAGCAGTTTGCAAACAAATGCTTTACATGTGGATACGAAATTCTGTGTCAAGATCTGTACCATACACTAATCATACAACCAGAATTATGTAACATGAAGGGATTGATACCAGGCATATTGCCAGGTGGTAGGTATGCACAGCATTCCTCTTTGATCAATCTGCTCCCAGTGGAAACGAGAGGGTCAATTTTTACATAGAAAAAATGGTCCGTTGGTCGGAACTCGCCACTTGTGTGTGCAGGACACGCTAAGTACACGCGACCAGTTTCCTGTTCATAGAGGATTCGTCGAAAATACGAAAGGTCAAGGTGGTTGGTTTGGTGTGAGGGGTTGTTTGTTTTGGAGCTGAAAAGTCGATCGTTTCCAAATGTTCATGCAACACACACATTGTAGCCCTGACAAAAGTGGGACAGTACTGGACTTGTGTTGGACACTGTAGAAAAAACAAACTTTGGAAACAATTCATCCACTGGAACCCAAGGTTACTGAATAAAAATGACGAATTTTGAATGGACAGAGCACACTCTTTGAAATGTTGAGTTATTCATGTGCCACGCTACATGTAGCTCTCTTCAGATCAATACACACTCCAAGGAGAGATTATAGGGTGCTGTGGTAAACTTCAACTCGGTGGAATGTATATGATATCTGAACAGGTCAGGAACTCCCAAACCAAAGGGGGGTGGCAGCGGCCGGTCAACGCCCAGCAGCAACCGGCCAGCGGGATCTACGGCCAAAGTGAACCCAGCCACACAACGGAAGGAGGACCCACTACCAGAGCTGGAGAATCACTTCATACTCCGTATGCCTGAGGTGAGGTGAACTACATGTAGATGCCAACCCTAGCCTAGTTCCCAGACCACAACTCTGACTAATCGATAGAATCTTTAAGTCAAGTACATGTAGCTGCCCCTTTTGCGTGCCCAAAACCGATGGATGTTATCTTGTTTCTAAAAATTTCCAAAATGTTCTTAGCCCATTCTCATTTGTGGAAATTGTTAATGTTTGGAAATGTCCAGGTGCAAATTGCCTCTGATTTCACCACATGCCACATAATTTGAACCCCTTAACATTATTTGGCTAAAAGTGCTTTCGATTATGTATTGCCACTTTGGCATAACAAAAACTAACAAACACATGTGAGCTGCACCCCAAGCATTACATCATACATCTTTTTGCCTGTGATGGTTTCCAGACTTACAGTTTATACACAACAGGGAACCAGACTGTGTTCACTCTCTGCCATCTTGAATTGAAACTTTTCATTTTCAGAACCTGAGAGTAAAAATAATGGCAACTAAATAAAAGCTTACAAATTAATGCCAGTGTTTGTTTAGAATAATTTAGAGTTTGTGATAAATCGTACCTAAATGGTTTAAACCACATTTGAAAAGCGAGACTGAGCCTTGGTACCCCAGATAGTCTGGCACCATCCAATTCATAAGATTACATTGATTATGATAGACTCAGGGTACATTGAAAATGGCTTCCATGTGAATAGGGTCTATTGTCAGGTCTGGGTATTATAAGATACATGTAGGCCGTAGACTGGCACTGCATCATCGGGAGTATTAGGAACCTATTTATTTTGACCAAGGTCACTTTTGACTGCAGTGTGTCTAGGACTAGGCATACATGTAAGTCTTTGCGGGTGAGCAGATGCTGACAGTAGACGTATACTGTATGGTAGCTGCAGCTCTGAAAGTAAGGCTTTGTAGAAACTTTTGTGTCCCCACAATGATTCCGGTGCCCACATTATCATGCAACACTTGGACTGTGTGTGAATCCTTTTAAGTCTGTTGCTTCTAGTGATCTTTCAATTTATGTACAAAGGAAAGAGTTGAAAATGTTGCTCAGAGTTCTGATATTTTGAGCTGATACAGCAAAGGATGACTGCAAAAAAGTAGGTTAAGTTAATAAGGGAATAAATATGTGCTTGGCTGATCTGCATTCAAGACCAGCTCAGGAGAATGGACACGACTAATGCCCGAGCTGCAGGCAAGGTTCGTTACATGTATCAGCATTTAGCCTCCTTCCGAGCAGAAATAGCACAAAGCTATTCCTATTCATAAATACCGTCAGAGAGTCAAAAGAAGTAAAAATGAAACAAATTTCCAAGGATTGGGTCAAGAATTGTACTTTCATTTTCCTGAACACCCCCATCCATTTTATGGTATATTCCTTGTGCAAGTAGTTCAGAAGAATCTCCTTATGTGGACTTGGCGCCTGCGTGGCAAGTTCTGGGTACCACGGCACACACAGACTCTTGACCAATAGGAATGGATAAATTGTCTCTTATCCAGGTAACAGGACGTCTTTATGCAGCCAGCATTATCAAATTGCAGTGGGCAAATACATGTACTGTCACATTGCACCTTGTTGAATTTAGGGAAACTGTCTAAGGTATTTGTGAATGTTATTTTGCTGTTGCTTTCCTTTCGTAGCATGCAGTTGGTGACATGAGGAAGATTATTAACACTGGCAGTCAAATTCTGAAGGACAAACTTGCCATTGAAATGATGGGTGAGTTATCCATAACAACCGAGATATTGAACCTTTGCCTGTATTATGCTCCGGCATTATGTTCTTGTTTTAATCCTCCAAAATCTTTCACTGTGAAGAAAACCAGCGGTGTATTTGTGTATTTAACTTCCAAGGGGTGTGCAAGGGTGGATCCAGGATTTTCCAAAAGAGGGGGCATAAAGTAAAACTTTGGGGGTCATCCATAAAATTAAGGAGGTTGGGTAACCAGAAGCTGCACTGTTGTTTTTTACGCCTTAGTCACATTTACAGGGCTGGGTGCCTCCCTTTATTTTCTTCCCCCTCTATCTTTCTCTTCTTTTTTGGTGAAAAAAGGGAGAGGGGGGCGTGCACCCACCATGCTCCCTGGATCCGCCCCAGGTGTGAAGTCCAACACAGTGGCAGGGCTCCCCCATCCATCAACCCACAGAATCCTCCAATACCTCCTGGTGGAATTTGAAGGATCTGAGAGGCTTATTGATTTAAAAAATTTAATTGCGTGACATGTTGGATATGAGGCTGTCTGTAAAAGTCACCTGAAAACCATTGGTTCCTACTAAGTCTCTCCGTGGTCGTGGCTTTACATTAACAAGTTGTTTTACTCTCAAATTTAACTCCTTTTTTTTCAACCAGTGACATTGTATTTTTGTTCTTTTGTTGCAGGTGACATGCGCCATGGAACAGTCAAGTTTAACGATGAAGTGTATTCAGCCAAAGTATGAACATTTTAAATACATTTTATGTAAGGAAATTCTAAAATAACTTGCAAATTTCGTCAGGTTGACAAGTGCTTTGAATATATTTTTTTCTGTGGCACCTTGTAGCCACTTCTTGAGTTGTAAATTTTAGAGGGTTATGAGAGGATTGAAATGGAATGATAAATTTTTCTTTGAAGGAAAGTTGGAAACTAGTGATTGTGATTTTCAAGAAAGAATGCATAGGTGCATTTAAATATTTTTCTATTTTACTCCTCAAAATGAGTCTTTAAATATGTTAAAAAATTACTAGCATTGAGTAAAATTGCCTATGCTTCTCCTGATTGTGTTTTCAGCTCATGGACTTGCCCAGCATCATGGAATCTCACAAGACCATTGACAAGAAAACCTTCTGGAAAACGGCAGACATTTGTCAGGTGTGACTACCTTCATCACCTGACTTCATCACCTGTGGAAGATAAACAATACAAATAATTTATGTTCAAAATTCAAGTGAAATTATGCATGAGTTCAGTTACCATGGAAACACAGTATGTTTTGTTTTAATCAAATTAAATTTGGAGAACCCAGTTTCCACTTCAAAGTACATGTACATGTAGTTACTGAGGTATGGAAGCAATATACACGAATAAGTATTTATACTTTCACATGCATGTACATTTGCATCCGCAAGACGGGGTATCCCAACCAGGCTACAAGGGGTCCACAAACCTCGGAGGGCAATGCTTTAGACCATTTTTCCTGGCCCCTTGTACAGGTACATGTCTTGTGAACCTTGGCAGAGGAGGGTGGGAGTCAGTAGCAAAATGACAGCCCTCGGCACTGGTTCTTGAGACCGATGCCATGCAGCAGGAAGAGGAGCCGGAATTCACCATTTGTAATGGTAATGCTGCCATCTTTTGTCCGTGCAGTTATAGCTTTTGAATTGTTTACTCAATAGATGCTCGTATGCAGCACCGAGGAGCAAGCCATAGAGACAGAAATGAAAGAGAAAGAACTGGAAGAGAAAGGATTGAAGAGGCCGGATCGGGTTGATAAGAAATTCATGTACAACCATGGAAGTGAGTTAAATAATCACCATCATTGGTAACTGCATTTCAAAAGCATACAGAGTACCAGCAGTGTAACTGAAGCACACCTCTTGTGCAGAAACAATTACTAGTTAAAATCTGTAATGATACATGCTGTGGCTCACGTTTGGAGTCTATTTCCAGCTTCATTTTGAAACCAAGAAAGATGACCAATTGCTGAGTTGCCGTTGCTCCAGTAGACAATGTGGCTGCTGTGTTTATCTCAAAGTAAAAATCATAAGAAGCTAATGTCATGTTTGCTGCTGAAGTCGTGAGCTGGCTTTAAAGCTAAGTCAACCACTTTGCGCCAGGGGACCCGGTATAGGGTACCTTATGTTTGTATGCATAGCCGGGGAGCCCGAAATCGGACAAAAGACCACACTCTGAACAAAAGACCGAGCTGCTTGGACTTGAGAACATTTTTTCAGTTGGCAAGAGCGGAGGTAGTCCGTCCTTTATTGAAACACTATACCACTATTTGTGGCATTCAATATGAAGGATTACAACCACGGACGAAAGCTCTCCAGTGCTGCAGTGTTGAGCAACACAATACCCTGCACGCCAATCTGGCCCCATTGAAAAAGACGCCAGCAGTGAACTGCTCTAATTTCGAGAACAAAAGAAAATTATGCAACACTGCACTATCTGGGCTCTCTTTACAAGGCAGCAGACCTGAAATACACGGACGTCAATAGATGTTGCCTGTCAGATTAGATTATAGTAGACACCAGACAGTCATTCGTGTTGTTGTAAAAGTCTAGTAAATGAAATAATGAATTTTTGAAGAATTATAGAAAGGGAAAATCATGAAAAATGCCCGTATTTGTGCATGGCCATTTTAATTGAACCCGGGGTGAAGTGGTTAAGTTATGTTTTTACAATGGTATATATAAGCCTTTGAAAAAAAATTCATGTGTAAAAAACTCAATGCGCAACTGAAAACCAAGGAAAGATCACTTTCAATTTTGGACTTGTTTGTGGATTTCAGTCACGCCCCCGCTGAAGAATGTTCGAAAGAGAAGATTCAGAAAGACAGCCAAGAAAAAGGTAAGTCCATCAACATGTTGATTCTGTACACGTGTAGGATTCTTCTGTGACTTTTTCTTAAAATACGTGATCATTCGTAACTGAAAAATTCTTTTTCTTATCTGTAGTGTTTTTTTGTTGTTTTTAAAGTCTGCATGTAAATGGGCTTTGATTAAAAAGTATGTACTTCAAGAAATTGTTCATAGAATAAAACCTTGGCTTTCATCAACCTCAGTCTCAAGCATAGACAATGCATTTATTGGTATTTTTTTCTGTGGCAGTATATTGAGGCTCCTGATGTGGAGGAAGAGGTCAAAAGGTTACTGCGCATGGACAGCACAGCCATCAAGATTCGTATCCTTTAATACCTGGGAAACATCTCGCTTTTCCCACAAAGATGTAAAATAGCTCGCAATATCTCAATGTGTGCTTCAGCATGTTGTTTTATGTGTAATGTTGTATTCAAAATCTTTCTATGAGTGGGTTCACCTTGCAGATTTCCTGTTTTGACGTCGGGTTGGCTAAGAATCACCAGATTGGATTGATAAGTCAAAGAGCGGGGCTGAGTTGAATGAGACCAGGGATGCATTTATTAAGGTCCTCACATACGCCTACAAGCAAAATTGTCTTTTGATCGAAGGATTGAAGCTTTTATACATGCATCTCTTGGACTGATTTTGTGATTATTTTCCTGAATTGTGGCAATTTGCCGGCTTTCAGGATGGGAGGTGCTAGCAGAGGAAGACATCAAAGATGAGAATCGTAATGAAAATATGCCGGGTGTATCTCATGGCTCGGGTGAGTTATGTATAGTGACCCTTTGTTCCAATCCCTTTTGGTGCATCATATTGGGTTTGCAAGACATCCTCCCGCACCTAATATGGTCATGCTTTGTGTTGTCTCCTCTCTGAAAATATGTCGTCAATGCACAGTGACGATGCAGTGAACTTGTAATGTACTTGCCTTCATTTCTGACCGAATCCAAAAATGTGAATCTTAAGGCCATTTTCGTCCCCATTAATTTTGTTTTAATTTGCATCAGAAAGCGTGACCCGAGGTTCCTTGCTTGAATGTATCACTCATTCTGGCATTCTGGTGAATAAGGATATCGTGGGTGAAAAATGTTTAGGGACTCTATTGATTTACTGTGCAAGATTCCGTCAGTGGCATATTACTCCAAAGTGGTTTTCAACTCATTTTGTCAGGATTGATCACACTATCAGCATCTGGTTAACGCCACACAATGACCTTCATGTAGCGTCTTATGAGAAGGCTAAGCTCCTCATTGCTGCCAGTAGTTGCTACGTGGAGTAGACAGCTTAATTTACCGTTAAGACCGTCTTGATATCTGTTGTTCATTCTCATCAGCCGAGGGAGATGACTTGACCCGCATCTTTGGTGACGTGAGCAGCTCGGAGGACGAAGACGAGGACATCAACATCTTAGACATGGACGAGGACACCAGGGACTCGGGGATGATGGGGGAGGAGCCGGTGGAGATGGAGGAGGAGGTGGAAGATGAGGTGGAGGATGAAGATTCCAAGATGGGCATGGAGGAGAGTGAACAGCCAAGTAAGTCAACGGAGAGATCTGAGATGTTGGGAAGATTCCGAGTTCATAACGAGAGCATTCTTACCGTCACGTAATTCAAAAACTCACTTGACACACTGTTTGTCTTAACAACTGTTGTTGAGTAGGACTCCAATATTATGTACATGTATATGCATCACTTTTCCTGTAAAGGAGCAGTATGCATTGCCAGGCTTTTTCCCAGTATACACCCATTTTATTCTTTACATAAAATTTGTTCTGTAGCTTTTTATTTCCATCCCAACTTACAGATATCCAGAATGGAATAAAGTTGAAACTCATATGATGGATTTGAACAAGTTTGTGCTCTGCTGTATATGGGGTCCTTTTGTATTTTGTCTGCTTTTTTTCAGATGAGTTTGTGAATCGATTGGATGAGTTGCGCAAGGAGTTGTCCGAGTTGGAGGAGAAACAGCGAGCCTTGGAGGAATCCATCAGCACAGTGGATAACATGCTACTCAAGGTATGTTACCTACAGCAGGACCCAACATAATGACGGCAAATTGTCGTTTTAAAGTGTTCAATGGTTGGGAGAAAAGTTTGGCCAACTACGAGGCTGTGTCCACGTTATGACTGTGGCTAAAACTATGGCTGTGGCTAAAACAGGTCTATGGTAGCCACTGGCTGTTGTTGCTCTGCTCATTCTGCGTTACTTCACTACACCTCCCCAAACACTTTGACTCTCTTACACAAATGGAAGAACAGTGAAATCTTGACAGATCAAACTCTGATAGCTCCAAACTTCTGTTCTAGTCATACAAAAGGGTCCAATGCCAGCAGCTGCGTAACCGATCTACAACCCTGTTTCAACTCAAGTTTTGAGCCTGTTCCCTTGAGGTTTGACTCACTAAGATTTCACTGTAAGTTCATGTATTGTTCCCTTGGCAGGATCGATTCCAGTCTCAGCTGAACAGTGTTCTGGAAGATATCAAGATCAGACAGAAAGAGGTATGACATTATCCTTGTGGTTTGTTACATCACCACTTTGTATGATGTGTTTAAATTTAACATGAAGTACTGGTCTTGCTTGTAAGAGGAAATACCCTCCATTCAATCCCGATCAAAGCCTTAATGCCCTTTAATGTGTTCTCATGTTTAGGGTTCTGGGTGCTGGTCTCTGAGTTTTTATCAGTACTGCGTCTGCAGTGCTTTCTTAAGAGCTTGATAGAAAAACTTTCACAAGGTTTACTTGAGTGGGACATTTGGCCAGGACATCCTGCTTACTCGTGCAGGTGTCTTGCTTGCTGAGCTTTTGAGTTTACTGGGGTTTGCTGGCCGATTGGTATCCGATGTAACAGTTGGTAGTGTGTTGCGCGACTTTGGTGAAATTGCTTTTCCACTGGGAAGTCCGCAGGCTGATCGAGATGAATTGTAGTTAGCACTTCAAGAACAAAGCACTGGACAGCTCATGAAGCACCTTCCACGTCAGCAGGTACAATTCTTTCTACTTCACTTGCAGGTGGAAACGCTGGAAGTTCTGATTGGTGACGGCTGATGCATCGTTGTTGGTGTCATGGACTGTCCAAAACACACCTTGCACACTTCCATTGGAATCCAAGGTCCTGCATGTGCTTCATACCTTGATGGGATGCTGAAAGCAACTTGTTTATTGCGTTCAGAACGAGTCAAGTTAGCATTGTGAGGAAGTGGGCGGGTTTTCAATGTCTTACAACACACCTGTGACACAAGTCGTCCCACTAAACACACAGGTCATTTTGTCCTTATTGACACATTTAAAATGGCCAACAATCCTGCTGATTTTTAAGTCCTGTTGAAGAAATCTGCTCCAAAATTGGGGAAAATGAAAGGAAAATCATACAGAAAGCAGTTGAGGATTTGAATCTAACTTGCTAGAGTCCTCTTTACTCCCATCAGTTTTGTGCATCAGAAAAAATTCTCACTGCTCTTTGCAAACTCTTAAAAAAACTTGAGAATATTAGGTACAGAGAGAGTCAAGAAACTACCGCAGTCGCCCAACACGATTCAGGCTTTTCAAGGAGGCATACACCGTTCTCTAACAGTCGTGGAAAAGGCATCATTAAAAATTACTCCTTTACGGAATTATACATACACGTATGCTGTACAGTTGTATACTGCTTACAGAAAGTTGTATTAAACTGTCATGACACTGCATGGTTTCTTGGCTGTAACTGATTCAGATTTATCCAAAAATCAACCATTGGTTATGTGTGATTTTAAAGGCGCTAGTTCTGCTGGGCCCAGGAACCATGAATTGATGTGGGCTTGATGTTCCAATCCGTCAAAGGGCAAGGAATGCACCATTGGTTCTTCTGCCTAGTGTTGGAATTTGATGGATTCGTGGAGGTCCTTAAGAAGAAATGTACGCATCCAAGGAATAGAGTCTTCCGTCATACTGCAGTCACCATGCAACTCGCGCTTGGTCATCTGCACAAACTTGGTGCTGCGACCAACGATACGATAGTGTGGTACAGTCCAACAACCTTCGGTGACTTTTGCACAGTGCAGTGATGAGTCGCAGGCCACTATTCCTTGGCATATGCCACTGATGGAGCTCCAAGATGTGAAAGGCAGATGGCAATAGACCCCATCTCAATCCTGTGAAGAGTCCTTGTGTTGTAATGTTTGCTATTTGCAGTATCTGTCTGCTTTCATCTTCTCCCTCCTGTGAAAATAAGAAACAGAAATGAAAGAAAAAACATGAGATTAGATAAACCAACAATCAACAAAGAAAAACAACTGGGAGTCAATCCTTCATTTCAAGACTTGCCTTTCTTGTGGCTGCAAGTGAAAGCCTTCTTAGTGATGTTGGGAGGATTTTAAAGCCTTCCCATAGGACTTCTTTAAATAACAACTGCTTCCTACATTTCAGTAGAGATTTTCAACTGAATTTGATATTTCAAAAGTGAGCAATACATTAGCTTCTAAAATGCAAATTAAATGTATGTTCTGGAAACTTAATAAAGACACACAGGGTTTTCTGGAAAAGAGGCCACCACTTTGGCTTCTGAAGCATTGATACATGTGGCCACCACTTTGGCTTCTGAAGCATTGATACATGTGGCCACCACTTTGGCTTCTGAAGCATTGATACATGTGGCCACCACTTTGGCTTCTGAAGCATTGATACATGTGGCCACCACTTTGGCTTCTGAAGCATTGATACTGTGCCCACCTGTCAAGTAAGGCTTCGTGTAGTTTCCCTGTTACTCTTGCTTCCTTGAGGCCCTGTCTGTCAGTTTCATTCACCCGAAGCTTGTGGTCCTGGAAACTCTGAAATTTTTTGCTGTTGGAAAAGGAACAGAAACAACTGAAAAACTTCCACGGAAAAGAATCCCGACACATGTAATGAATTAGTATGAAAATTGCCATTTGTTTTCATACAAGAAATGTCAGCTCCCTATTTTTAAGGCTTTTGGGTTAAAAATTGAGATCTTGATTTAGATGGCTGTAAAATGCAGAGGATGTGGGTAAATCCAGAAACTAGGGGTCCAAAAGTGCCATTTTCTTGTCCCTATTGCATCTGACCTTTGTTACTTGACATGGAAATACCACCAGAATTGATTTCAAACTATTACTATTTGTTTGGCAGGTAATTTGCATTAATTCATCACTCTTGGAAGTTAGAAAATGTGTTCTGAATTTACAAAATCATATATCAGATGTGACAGGGACACACAAAAATGGACCCCTAATTTCTTGAATTACCCATGTACATGCATTCCCAACTAATGTACAACCTAAGCATTGATAATTCAACACATCATTTGAAACTCATGACGACTTATGCTCCTAATGATGACTACATGTGGCATGTTAACCATAATTCAACTAACATCACCATAAATAGGTTGCACTATCTCAAAATCCGCACGGAACCAGCCCCCGAGGCAAGGTTGAACCACTGGTGATCAATAGCCGATTTTACTTACCAGGGTGGGGACCACATTACTGTACAAGATGGCAGCTAACAGCCAAATGTGAACAATGATGAGATTTTACAAAAAAGTTTAACTAGAGTCATTCCAGTGTGACTGTTGTGCAAGTGTGCATTGTTAAAACGCAATGTTTGACTGGGGGTTCAACTACAGCTTATGCCCGGACTTGCCCCGCATCTATAAAGCGCCCTCTTTGGCTCTTTCCAGCATGTGTAGAGCCCGAGGAAGTGTGAAAGTGACTTACACGTAGCTGATCTCACATGTCTCTATGTCGCCCTTATCCTCAGCTGGTCTGCTGTCTTTCTTTTTCTTGATGAGAGGTGCACAGGAACGGATCTATGAAGGGAACACATCCGAGATGAAAGTTGCAAACAAAATTGTCATGCTATGACAACGGGGCCCAATGTCACAGAGCTTCCTTTTAAGCTATTTCATTGCTAACAAGAGCACAACAATTTGCTTAATGGCAAGTGTATTTCGCGGTGAACATTTCAAGCTTCCTGCGCTTAGCACAAAAATTGCATGGGTGAGCATGGAGATTGCTATTGTTACATCACAAAGTTAAGCAAATTTTTCCCAGAAGGTAAGCGTGCCTTTGGCTGTGCTTGCGTAGCATAGTCTCCATGAGATACAAGGAGCCTCTGTTAGCGTAAAATCATGTACTTAGCAGGCAGCACCGCAAAATTGGGCCCAGAATGAATCCAATTTTAGAAGATTATTACCAATGGGTTGATCTTCTCAAAATACGGATTTCATCACACTGTTTTAAATTCATTTCTGCTGACATTATGTCAATGACTGCAGTATTTATCCACTACACTAGAATGGTCCCACCCTAACTTACAATCAAAAACTGGCTGTAAGTTCATCTTCACAACGGATTTTATCTTCTCAACCAACCTTGCAGACAAAAGCTAGTGAAATAGGACTGACCTTAATCATCTCTTCCGGCCCAGCTGTGGTGCTGGATACCACGATGTCATCGTGCTGGTTACAAGACAAGAAACAGTTGTTACATCCCATCAGAGCCATCTTGCCCTGCCCGTCAAACATAAACAAAGTCTTGTAAACAACAAACACTGTTCATACTGATGTGCTTACATTTTAACCTGAATGCATTTCACTGACCAGTAACAAAAATATACTGAGTGGTTTTTAACTGTCAGATTCCGAGGGAGAAATTCCCAATCTATACTGTAAAGGATTTGTAATGGCATATACTTAAGGAAGTAAAAATTAAGGAAAATACCTAATATAACTTCCAATCTCTTTTCCCAGTAGAGCATAATTGAGTGACCATGAGCTACACAGACACAAGCCCATCTCAATTTAATCATTTAGTCGGGCTGAGGCCCACTTTCGGGGATTTGTACAGTGCATTAGCTGATCTTCAGGTCCAGTCCAACAGTTTGGGCTGTGGCTTGAAATAAAATTTACACCAATGGAAAGTCACTGGCAAGCGGCTGCTGCCAATTCCCATATATGCATGTGTTACTCCTGGCTGTAGCCGCTTAATTTGGACACTGTCTCTTTCTCCTTTAACCTTTTGCTGCCGGGGGACCCATTTTCAAGCACATAGGCTTTATACATGAAGCCAGGAGCCAGAAATTGGGACAAAAGAGCTGGGCCTTGTAACAAAAGACCATACTTGGGCATTACCAACATTTTTTTCACTATCAATAGAGGAGATAATCCAGCCTTGTTTTTAAAAAGTATACCACGCCTTGGGGTATTTAGTGCGAGCGGTTTTTTACCGGGGACAAAAGTGCTCCACCACTGCAGCGAAGAGCCACACAGTACCGCTGCACGCTAATCTGGCCCCTATTGGAAGGAGGTCAGCAGCGCACTATGCCAGGTAAGTAAACAAAAGAAAGTTACATAACACCACACAATCTAGGCTCTTTTTACAAGGCTGCAGGCCTGGCTGAAATACTCGGGCGTCAATGAAGGCTACTTGTCAGTATAGAGTAGCACCCAAAGAGTCCTTCGTGTAGGTGTAAACGTCCATTAATTGAAATGATGAAGTTTTGAACAATTTTGAAAACTGAAAATCTTGAAAATGACCCGTATGTGTGCACTGCATTTTTCAAAGCACCCAGCAGCAAGTGGTTAATGTTAGGCTGGAGACTCAAGCGTGAGCACAGATCCCTCAGAGACATATCAAACGCCACGTCCCAATAAACTGGCAACGGCTAAGAGTAATACAGACATCTACAGGAAGTGGTTCAAGTCATAAAGCCAGTTGACATTTAAAGGCACATATGTTGCTTCCACCCAGAGCACTGTCCTCATATGCAGGCGAACCAATCACTCCCCCACCAAAAAAAACCCTACGACGTGAATATTTATTTACATCTTGGAAGACTGGTTCCCATTGCTCCCTTGGCCCAATGGCATCTGATCGGCCAACTACCCTCCTGTCATAATCCACTGATATGTATTTGTCAAAGCCAGTCTTCAGGGCGATCTTGGTGTCTGACAGGCGGATGGCTGTCAGTTGCTCAGGTGGGGCGGGGCCTTCTTGAGCTGAAGAAAAGAAAGGGAACTTGCACATGTACAAAAAGCGCAAAGA
This sequence comes from Acanthaster planci, assembly GCF_054643075.1. Taxonomy (NCBI): domain Eukaryota; kingdom Metazoa; phylum Echinodermata; class Asteroidea; order Valvatida; family Acanthasteridae; genus Acanthaster; species Acanthaster planci. The sequence continues at coordinate 13,818,528 of NC_141778.1, forward strand.
GTTGCATACCTCAATGTTGCAAAATTAAAGTGAAGTAAATTGGAATTCTGAAGGAGGTAACATATGCAACACCGAACTGTTAACATCTTTTTGGAATGTCAGCACACTTTGGGTGTGTAAGTCAAGTGTAGGAAATAGGATTGTGGAAGTTTCAGACCCGAAGATGGATAAAAAAATGAGATAACACTGCGCAGAATCATCAACAGGTTACTCGAAAGTAAACAAGAAAAATGACAGTCATGCACTGAAAGTCAACTTTATCACAAGCTTGCAACTTCCACATCTGACGAAAAGACTTGTGTTCCTACCGCTTTTTCCTACTAAAAATTTGCAAGAGTATCCTTTTATTGTGTAACTTGATTTCTACAGTATGTTGAATACATGCATGCACACACACACACCCAAGTGTGTATTTGCCTGCAACTGGGGACCCCCTATTGTTCCTCTTTTGTTTGTACTTTAACTTTTTTAGAAGACCACCCATATGTTTTGTACACAGTTGTCAATCGGGGACCCTCTGTCAATCGGGGACCTTATTGTCCTCTATTGTTCAGGGTCCCCATTTGAATGCAAAAACAAACTCACACACACACAAATGCTCAGTTTCCCTGCTGGTACACATATTGAACAGCAAACATGCATGCATGAATCGGGATCAGTCCACTCTCCACTGCTTTTCACTTACAATTTGTATGAGGTGCTCCTAATGTGAATAGGCCTGTGTCCTGAGCAAAGATGTAAGCATTGGGTGCCATCTCAATGACAACGTCACCGGTAATCTCATCGAAGTTTCTAACAGTCCACCATCCACCTACAAACAAACCCATGAACATGATGATGATGTACAATATGATAAGGTGATAACAATTACTGAAAATGGGTCATTAGGGAGACATTCCCATAAGAACGTGCACAAAATTTTCCCAACTGTACTGTCCCATAATTCAATATTTCCTAATCCAATCTTAACCAAACTTTGCATGTTTTCATTTTAGACCCTAATCTATCATCTCTCAAAATTTGGACGGTAAAATTCGGCCTCCTCCTGGTACCTGGAGCATTAGGGAGACATGACCAATGTTTCCCTAAGATTCAACAATTTACAACAAAGTGTCTCCCAAATGACCTGTTTGTGCTTGTTTCATTAAAAATGATAATTCTAACTGAACATGTTAAACAAATCACAAGGATTTAAAATAAGCCTCAAAGAGACTATTTAAGTTCACAAAATTCCAACAAAATGACAAATGACGGACTAACTGATTGACCATGCAACAGAACAAAAAACAAAAACTAGTAACCACTTGCTCAAAGCTCAAAAAACAAGCTAAACATAACAAAAATCTAATGTTTACAAGTTTGATTATCTCACCATGGGCTTCTGCATCTGGTAATCTTTCATCTTTCTCTTCTTCTAACTTTCTCTTTTTCTTCTTGTGTTTAACACTGCAGAATATGGAACAATGACCCACCGTTAGTTTGGATCATGTTAGTCTTGAGTTTATAAAATGAAACAGGTGGAAATTTTTGCAGCACTATAGAGAAGTGAAATGAATACTTTACTTGCACAGTTATGCAAGCAAAATGCATAAGCGCCGGTTCAAATGACATCATGCTTTGGTACTCTGGCATGGGGAGATTGGAAATATCGCCCTACACAATGATTGGGAATGAATCGGTGTTGTAAACAAATAGCAGTTTTGGCCTGACTTGCACATTACACAGACTCCTTAGTATGGTTAAGTGACAGTAGCCTGTACAGAGAGCCTGTCTAGTTTGCACCCAGACTTCAGTACATATGAATTTTGTTCAGCTCTGCAAAAAATTCACGACAGTTACGGTTGTTTTGTGTCGCAGCTAATATGCAATGCTCTTGGCTAGTTCCCTGTCCAGTCAAATACTGCTTGTGGAGAATTGTTGAAAAAGTACATGTAGTGAGGGTTGTTCTCTGTGACGTGACACGAAACAACCGTCAGTTTTGTACAAGTCAGGCCAAAATTTGTTCAGAGTGGGGAAAATGCCAACTGAGGGCAACATTTTTCCTCTAAATGAAAAAAAGGCGAGTTTTCTGCAAAAGTAACCGGGGGGATAGTTAGCCCCGTAAGTAGTGAACATACAGATGCAATTTTAGCTCATAAAATCCAGCGGATGTCTGATAATATCCCCAGACATCCTGGATAAACTTGATTGAAAGGAATCATTATCAATTGGTACAGGGCCCAGTATCGGTGTTATGTCCCAACTACAGCATCAGTCCCAACTATACATGTAGTTCGGACCGTCCCAACTACAGGTGGGGCCATCCCAACTACATGTACAGTGCTGTAAACTACAGCATGGTATTTTGTTTACATCAGCAACTCATGCTGGCAGAAATGAGTTTGTACTGAAGTGCCATATCTTAGATGAATTACATGTACATTTATGTTGGGTGTGAGCTGCATAAACTCGAGGAAGGTTGAGAAATTTGCTTCAGAGATTGGCCAACAATAGTAGGGCCAGCCCAACTGCAGCACTATAGGCCTACACGTACATGTAGTAGGGATACCCCCAGAACTGTGGGGTCCGACATCCACCCCACTAGGACCCCACAGTTCTGGGGGTATAGTTGGGGTATAACATTGGAATGGAAGCAAATTGGACATCTAACTCCACCAAGAAGGCAGTATGAAATTTGGCTGCACAAATAGCTATTATGAAGAGTAAGTTAGCACAATCAAAACAGCCAAAATGTGTTTATGGTAGTTTGTCCAACCACTGCCGATCTTCAGTACAATCTTGAGTCTTGCGCAAATTTCTTGGAGGCCTACCATGCCTACTCCCTCCTGAGTTGAATGGTCTTCATTCAAAGGCAAATCAACTCTGTTTGGCATGAAATAAATTTGAGCAAGATTCAACCATGGACAGTCACAGTGGAGGAAGGAAACTCCATGATTCAACCAACACTGTTCAAGGTTGCACTGCGCTGCACATGACGTGGCTATAAACGACATTTTTTTCCCGACGTTTGCAATGCATTATGGGTCTGGATGACAAACATGCAGTGCATTCTATGCACAACCCTACGGGAGAAGTGTACCTGCAAAACGTTAATCTGTTTCCATTTTATTTCACACTCCAATTCAAGCCATCCCCTTCTGACACAGTCACGACAGTGTTGCATTATTGATTTGGGACAAAGATATTCACAAAATTGGTAGAAAAGGAAAATTCAGAGAATACCTTCCAATAAAACCACTTTTTGTCATAGACCTTGCTTTGACTAAGATCATGAATATTAATGCATCTATAGTATTGTCCAATCAAAATCATGACTTCAGCTCATTTATCCCACATTGACCAGTTATGTTCATTTTCAGCCTGTAGAGTGACTGGTTCCCTTTAAAAAACTATTAAGGGTGATTTCTTCTTCTTACAAGTTACACTGTCTTACAAATATTTGAAAACTTATTTGAAAATGTTTCTTGTACAATCTGATAATACGCATGCACCTTTGAGTTGATGAGCAGATCAGTGAAAAAACATGGGTTAGAAATTTGTAAATTGATTTCTGACTGGTTCACTTCCCCTATGATACATGTCGGCATGGTAGGTTTGTCACGGCCGGTTGTGCATACTGCATTGCTTGTCTGTCATCTCATGGAGAAAGGAAAACACATTTCTCCATGGTCATCCAAACCCATAAAGTTAATGCATTGCCGCATTGCGAACGTCGAAAAGGTGTATTCTGAGCATCAACTTTCGAGCACTTCACGAGTCCCATTTTGCGTTTTATGTACCTCTTATGACTAGAATCGCTTCCTTTGAGCCTCAACTTGCCTCCCTTCACAGCACTGTATTCAGCCATTGCCCACCTTCTCCTTACTAGTTCAATTAGTTGAGTAGTACTCAGGTACTAGGTCGAAGCGCCTTCATGCTGCTGAACTCAACAAAGTGTTTATGTAGTGCGCCCTCTTGAAGTCGTACGCATTTTGCATGCCTCTTGTGACCTTTCCCCCTAAAGTCAGGTGATCAAAGGAGCCTTATCAAAATCCTGTACTGTCCCCACAGTGCACACTTTAATTCGCTGCGCACGCCTCCTGTCACACCTGTTTGTATCATGCGTAGACTAGACGTGGACGTCCACAATAATGTACAATACAGTGGTAGCGCCTATGTGTGCCATGTAAACATGGTGAAGACAGCTAGGCCTAGCAGGCGAAATGAAAATCTAACAATGTCAACCCTAGGACTTCAGTTTATTTGCGACTAAATAACATCTGGAGACCTTAGAAGGCTGTATGCCAACATCCGAAAAATACAAACGGAGGTCATCAAGGCGAGAGTTCCCGTTGTTCAACTTGTTGACCAAAAGGGTAAAAGTTTGTTCACCTTTAGATAAGCTACCGGTATGTAAGCAGATATCTAGATGAGGTCACAAATTCGTTCGTCCAGGTTGGAAGTCCAGCGAAACGGCACCTCTAAATTTTATATCTTAAAGCGTGTAAAAGTGTTTGTTTTCTATCAATGATTTCTGCCCTTTTTGTGCATCAAATTCTATATTTTAAAAAGCAGTTGTGCTGTATACTAAAAGAACTGAAAATCGTGTTAGTACCATTTATTATGTCTGTTTGCATCGAGTTTTGAGTGTAAAGTACATGTATGATGAAAATTATGTCTGATCAGATCCGCTTACACTATGTCAGTATGTCAACAACTGTGTGCGGCCATCTTTGTTTGTTGTCGTGTAGCATGGTCTCATCTAAGCCTAATAATATCTCGCGAGACTCAACCGGGGAATGATGATGTCATCATCTTGTAGAGCTAAAATACTCTTTCATTTAATGTATAACTCAAGGAATTTGATTAAAGCACCGTCAAGCCTTGTTTTGGTTTGTGAAAACTACAAAAAGGTAACAAAAAATGTGCATTTTTCTGTTGAAAATACCCCAAAACACGTATAAGGAGATGATAAAACATATATAAAATGGTGTTTATTTGGAAGCTTAGAATTTCAGGAAGAAAAGGAAGTTGATTTTTGTCAAAAATCAATATCAAACTGGTGCCGGACAGCCCTTTTGTATTCGGGTGCTGTTGCGCAACTGTGCACATACATTTATGTTTCAATGAAATGTTATCAAAAGACCCTGTCAAACACGAACAGACTTAAAGTAACTTATGACACCCAACAGACTTGGTCCCCTACAGTATTTTTATAGCTATTTATTGATGACAAAATATCATATTAAAACTATGCTTCAGTGATCCTTCACACATCACTAAAAGTTTCAAGCCCAGCTCAACTGTCCTGTTACTGTATACATGTATCCTGTGTTTATTATCGATAAAGTTCTCCATAATAAAAGATTGTTTACTTTACACTTCCTCTATGACTTAACTACAGATCTTTGTCCAACTCTGGCATGTCTGGAAGTGGGACCGATGAGGAACAAGACTCCATGTGGTTCAAATGCCTTGATGAAAATCAAACTTGTGTCCACCCCTAAAAAGTGATGGACTGATTACATCTAATTTTAATAACAAAACAAATTCATAACTTCACCATACTTACAGCTATTCAGCAAAATTTTATACTGTTCAATTTCTTTTGAAATTCTCTTTCTAATGGTACTACATGTAAATTTGTGGGGGTCAAACAAAAAAACCTGAAAAGTGCCAGACTCCCAAGTCCAGCTCTATATTCACCATACGTGGACATGTAGCCTTGTAGTTGTAGTATCTAGTAATATGGTAGGACATGTACATGTACGTACATGTAGGACTGTTGCTACAGTACGTGTATTATGTAATTATGTATTATTACTGTGTGTTTGTTTCATTTTTTAATTGTAAGACTGACATGACTGAGAGGTGAGATTCTCAAATGTAAAAACTTTCACAGACTGCCAATCTGTCTTTGAGGTGTTTGAATATACATGTACGTGTAATCCGTTCATCATGTTCATCATGTACATGGATTTTCCCTATGTACAATTGTCTGCATTATTCCAACTGATTTTGTATGTGGTTTGTTCATCAACAATCTGCCGGTCGTTGAGACCGAATAGTTGGGTATTCGATCAAATTGAAGGTTGAACATTCAAACAGTGAATTATTTGATTTGACTCAGCCCTAAAAGAATTAAAATCTGACACAGTAAATTTACAGCTGAGATAAATGCTGAAATTTCAACTAACAAAATGCACTTTAATTACCAGTCAGGGATGATGCATATATTTTTGCAAGCAGAACACTGGCAGCACTGGCAAAATGGAATACAGTGTTTAAACAAAAAGTTGTATTCAGTTTGAAAACTCAGTTTAAAAAACAATGAAAGCTGATATTTACTGCAGATTTCCAGTGAATTATAGTTGGAATTTTCTTCCATTAGATGATTAAACTTAAAAGCAGAGGACGGTATTTTTTGTTATTTTTTGAGTATAATTATGTTTACAAATCCAAAATGGGTGTTGTGATGTACATATTGTATTATTGCATAATTTGCAATCAAGATTCTGCTCAAACATCTGTGTTGTAATCAGCTTAAACAGTTGAACAAACTTCAATATTATCTGAACCTGTATTATTTTAGTCCAGTAACCTTGAAACAGTTGAACTGATACGAGTGTATAATGTTTCTGTACTTTCAACAGAGATCACTGATAGCCACATTGCGTCTGTAAACTCAAGCAACTCTTGACCAATCGCCGACCATGTCACGTAAATTATAGCAGTGTGTGTCTTGCCATCCAATCAGACACGCCATGTTCTTTGTGGTGTTTGTTGCGGTCCTCTTTGGGGCATTCTGCATGCTGCTCATGCAAGTGTTCCTGGTGTTCCTGTATTACAAGAACCAACAGGTGCAGCCCGTTCCACAGCGGGCCCAGTATGAGAAAGCGAAGATGCCCGAGGTAAAGTCAGTCAATCCAAGGGTAGAAAAAATTTACAAGTTAACCAAAAAGAGAAGGTACGTGTACAGTTGTAAGCCGGAACCCCAGTTCCTTCAAAATGAATCCTTACCCTGAAGGGTGTGTGAAAAGCCGTTTTCAAATTGAAGGATTAAACTGGGCTAATTTGTAGCTTTGGGAGGATTTTGCCTGATTAAGACAGGTAGAACCCAGCCACTGTAAATGGTATTTATTGAGTGTAAATTTGTACATGTATGATACACTTAAATTATAAGTATTACATGTATGTGCTTCTTGCACAATGGTGGACTTTTTGGGATTTACATGTACACCTGTACAAAGTTTTTACCATAGCAATGATGCCTACGAAGTTAGGGCTGGTCGTACATGTAGGTTTGGAACTGTATATACATGAATGTAGTCCAGTGCTCCTGAGGTGGCAGGCTAAAATCTTTGTTGATTTGTTTTACTTTTGGGGGGGGGCTGATGGGATGAGGTTTTTTTATCTTTTTCTTTGTTTTTATTTTTGGTTTTCTTTTTGTGGTTTTTTCCCCATGTGATGTTTTTATTTGAAAACGAAAAGACAGTAGAAAAAGTACTTAGAGACCTTTTTTGAATGAGTTCATTTTTGTGTTACCTCTGACAGGATTTGGATGTCTCCTCCATGTTGCACAAGACAGAATCGTGCAATGCTCTCAATGTCTTGGTAGCCTTCCTCTTCCAGGAGCTCAAGGATGCAGCGTTTGTCCGTCGATGGGTCGTCAGGAAAATGAACGTGGAATTTGAGGAGCTGCTCACCACTAAAACGGCTGGAAAAATCCTGGAGCAGATTAATGTAAGTCTGGAACTGATGTTTTGAAACACCTTTTTTTTTTGGCATTTCACTTTTAGTTCCGCCAGAACTATTTAAAGGCCGGTTCTTAACCACTTCCTGCCAGGTGGAGTTTGTACATCTGGGACGCTTTGCTGGGTGATTTTCCAGGATTTTCCATTTTCAAAATTCTTCAAAAATTCATATCTTAATTTACTGGACGCTTATACCCACACGAATGACTGTCTGGTGCTACACTGATCTGATAGGCAACCTCTATAGAAGCCCGAGTATTGCAGCCAGGCCTGCTGCCCCTTAAAGAGAGCCCCAATTTTGTGTGGTGTTGCATACATGTAATTTCCTTTTGTTCCCAAAAGTGGCCCAGTGCATTGCTTGAATGACAGTGGGGTCTTTACAGATGCGGCCAGATTAGTGTGCAGCAGTTGCAACGTACACACTGTAGGCCTACATGTACCTACATACATGTACATGTACATTATATGTACATGTATTTTGCCTCAACTCAGAGTTTGTACCTTTAAAGCAGAGCTGAATATACATGCAGTTTGTACTATATTTAGCATGATACTCAGGATGAATAATGAATCAGATCTGATACAAAATAATATTCCCAAACCATATGAGTTGGCTGATTTGCATATTGTACATGTGCATGCACTTTTACAAATAAAATTTTTTAATTGTACTTTGAATTATTTTATTTGCATTTACCTTTTTCTTATCTGAAATCCATTATTTCTTGTATTTTTGATCACCAGTGGTCCACATGGAACGTTTCACAGTGCAACAAGATAATGTACTTGTTCAAATTATTATTTTCCATTTACACACAAAACTCTATGAGCATGCTTAAATAATTCCTTCAGATACAATGTCAGCCATTGCACTTTAGAAAATTGAATAAGTGCCAGTCCTCACATCATACTTCACTGACCATTAAAAGAATCAGAAAGGAATGAAAAAAACACCCCATTTCTGCAATAAAATCATGAGTGGAAGGTTTGGCATGTTTGGCCTACATTGTTCATGGACTATAAATGCCATGGTTATTAAAGGCAGTAACACCCTCTGCATGGATTCCATCCTGTTTCCATCCTGTCTGTTTGGATGCTTCATGCATACACCTACTCGTGCGGAGTGACCTTCCCTGCCGAGAATGAGATTTTAAATACCAATCAGTTCGAATAGATACTATTATTGGTGATTTCAAAGGGATGGAGCATAGCCCAATCCTTGGAGTGAAAACTGATTGATTCAGATTTAAAGAGAACAGAGAAACAGAGATAGATTAAATAAATTCAACTCAGTTTTGTTTTTTAAACCAAGGAAGAGGGATTACTTCTGATTTGCTTTCAATTAAAAAACATTGTGATTTCATTTAGCATGTTATGGTACATGTGCAGTTTAAAATCAATTGCCATAGTATTAAAGGCGATAGTTTATGATATATTTGATATCATATTTATTTTATAGTTTATGAAACTCTGGCACTTCAACAATAAGGTTTATATTTGGTATCTGTTGGTTTGACTGTTTGAGAATTGAACCTTGAATCAAATTGAGGTGTGACCATGAGGTAAACGTTCACGTGCCAAACAGTGCTGCTAGGATTATCAGTTGAGGAGTAATAGATGCAGCTCTATGGAATATTAACCCTAACAGTCCCAAATCCTCCAATTTCAATACGATTTTACATACACCCTTGGGGTTATAGAGAGAGATAATTGCCTCTGCGGCTACCAGTTCATATTGCATGCAGAAGACTGCACACATACTGTACACGATCGCAAGGGATTACAGGTTGAATAGCTACCAGGAGATTAATGACATACTTCTTTATCATACATGTAAGTTGGTAAAAGAAATAAACATTATTTGACTACTGTCCTGTCAGTAATGTAAGGTCCTCCTTGAAAAATGGTACCAAATGGCAATTGAAAAAATAGTGCTTTAAACACGAAATGGGGCAAGACAAATTGATGAAATTGAAGAACGTATGACTGCATCTCGACTCCCGAAAATAAAATTAGTCTCAAACGTGTTGTTTCAATGAAACACTGGTGCTACACGGCTATGCACTTCTTTCAAGGGAAAACATAAGGCCTCTGACTCTAAATTGCCAAAAATCATCATCATGTAACGGCTTCAGGAACCTTCTACTACTGATCACTGATCCATGTTGTTGAATTAATATATCAAGAAGCAAATGCTTGTGTCTGTTGTAATGAGCCTGAATGCCATACACCTGTATGTAAGTTATTAATGACATTTTTCTGTCATTTTTATTGAAATCATAATGACTTTAGAGAAACGACTGAATCTCATTTACAAGTGAATGATTTACTACAAGTATTTATATAGGAATAATTTAAAATAGTGCGTGGGCCAAGTTGATAGTGGTGGGACATTTATGTACATGTACAGGTACTGTCTTGTACATGAATTACTTTTTCAGGAGTGTTATTTGATTTATGTGCTTGTTAAAATATTGATGATTTTGTAAGATGGAAGGATTTGAAACTTAGATGTACTTTTACACATGCAGCACTCGTAGTTTTACTGGTATCTTTTTGACAACAATTGAGAATATGTACAGTGTACATGTACATGTGGGTGTGTGTAACAGGTACAAGAAATAATTGAAAGTCAATAAAAATTTTTCATTCTGAATTCCTTTATAACATCTGTGCATTTGAATTTCACCTTCAACATGTACAAAATATACATGTACGTAGACACACCTTTGCCAACAGCAGTAATATCTCAATTTCAGGCATTTAACTGAAATAGTGTACATGTACGCAGTTAGGAAAAACTTGAATGATAGACTGAGCAAAGGTTGGTTCATATTTTTTCCTTTGCCACTTCAATGACCGTGGAAAGGAAAAACGATCTCACAGCTCGGAGACTGTTTCCAGTCATTGCATATCTCCCTGGCTAGAAATTGTAAAGTAACGGTTGTGAGACGCGATCCTGTCGGCGGCAGGTGTTGTATCGGACAGGGATCGGTTCTGCCCCTCACAATAACCCCGACTGCCATTTCCTCCTGTCCTTTCTCTGGGTACCGACCAAAGAGGTCTAAATTTAGACATTTACTGTATTGCTGAGAATTGGTCCGGGATTGCAGAAAGGGCATGTGAAGGTAACATACATGGTTCAGTACAGAATCAATGCTTACAGAAAATGTCAACCACATGCTGAGGGGATGTTACATGTTATAATATTTGTACATGTACCAGTATACATGTACAGTACTGTAGTCTTTTGGTGTTTTATTCGTTCAGATGCCCAAGTAGAATTATTCATTTTACTTGAATATTATTGGCATACATGTGCATTTATGTGCAAGCCAGGTCTACAGTGTAGTGGGTTCCAGTTTCTCACTTACACTGTCAATGTACAATAAATAACTTTAAAGCATTCAAAACAGCTGTGAATTAGTAATTTTGATAATTGTTGCATTAATGATCAGTGCAGTTAACAGTGGGCACCATATATGTGTGCATAATTAGGATGACACATGTACATATACATGTACATATACATGTACATGTATGTACAGCTTGTACTGTACGTGAATGTATGATTCACTATAGTGTACAGGTTTATTCTTATATCTTGTATGTCTGGCAATTCACTGGTACATGTATGTACGTGCATAATTGTATGGTATATACTGCACATACAAGTACATGTAAGGCTTGCAGCTTTCCTGAAATAAACTTATTTTTATTTGCAATTTAAAACAAGGAAGGCCCTTAATTTTGGAGTTTTCCCTGCCCGACGTGTATTTTAACACTGTATGCTCAGTGTATGCCCCGAAGGCTTGTGAAAATCACAAAAATCAGTTGGGACTTGAACCCAACAACCTCCTGCTTTACTAGTGCAGACGTCTTAACCACTCGACCACCTCGCTTGCTGGTGTTGGCTCGCTGGTTTGAATCAGATGTACACTGAGTGGTTAAGACGTTTGCATCAACCTTGCTATAGTAACAATAGTAACAACTATTGCAAGGTTGATGCAGATGTCTTAACCACTCAAGTAGTCTGCACTGGTAAGCAGGAGGTCGTGGGTTCGAGTCCCACCCGAGTACGCTTGTGTTTTTTTCTCAAGCCTTCAGGAGCATACACTGAGCATACAGTGTTGAAAAACACGTCGCGTACAGCAAAATCCAAAATTAATTTACATCTCCCCAGCGCAAATCCATCCTTGAAAAAAAGGCCCTGTTTTTCATTTGAAGAACTTGTTTTTGTCAAGTTTCCGTGTTTTTTTGGTTTTTTTGGCCATTCACTGCTCATCACTTGAACATAGCGTAGAGAGCTCTTGATAAATGTGTCGTTTACTTACATGTAGCAGTTAACGTGTAGGTCTGCATTTGTGTCCTGCTCTGTGAAAATGAGTTACAAGTCGCCACGGCCACTTTTGAGTAACATGCCCATGGAAATCAACTGGAAACCATCAATATTTTTCACGCACACAGTGTCCATTTTCATCAGGATTTCAGAATGACAAACGTATACACAATATGCAACAAAACAAACTGCTTAACATGCTCTTTTTAATACAAAGTGTTCTATATAAACATTATAAATGGCCTCATGACACATTTTCACAGAGTGGCTCACATTTTAGGCAGATGGCTTCAAGAAAAATGCCTACATGTGGATACATGAAGATTTTTTTACTGGCAGATTTGTTAATGAAGGCTTTTTTTATTAAGGTATTATTTCTCTAAGGTTTTTACATAATTCTGTTTTTTTTTTTAGTTGCTTCTATTTACAAATGTGATAATTGGTCAGAGAGCCCCCTTGATGGAAACCATGATTCTTAAATGTCAGACGAGTACATGTCACATACATTGCACAGTGTTCTGCATGTCATGTCTAAAATGGTTTGTGTATCTAATGCCATTGTTCATTTGTTGTGTCAAGATATCCTGACAAATGAAGTAAACGAAATGAAACAGGAAAGATCAAGGAATTGCCACAGCGAATGAAGTATCCTTACAGCCGACAAAGATACAGGAATTGGTACACGCTAAGACTAAGGCAACCTGTGAATCTGTAACGTACATACAAATAAATGTACCCAAGAACAACAAATCCAAACCAAAACCACTACAGATATTGGCTGCAAGGGCTTGCACTTCCTGCCGGTAATCACTTGGATCAGTTGATTGAATTACGGTAGATGTCTGGCTGGAATGCTAACAACATTGCCAGTGTGAGATCCAACTTTCACCTACATCTGAGGCAATCATTGCTGTAGCTCTTTGTGCCGTGCAAACCTGGACACAAAATGTTAATGTTGATGTAGCTCCCACTTACAATGTATGTATGTACTGCACGTGTATGCAAACACGTACATGTCCACATGTACCATGTATACGTCTATGAACATTATGTATGCATTGTATAGTATGCATTTAAGAATAACTTTAAAAAATGCACTCCCAAGCTTTTATAGACACCAACTTGAAAGAACACATTTCTCAATGTCATTTTCATGTATTTTAAAACAGGTCTGAATTTCTGAAATAATTTTTGCACCGTGTACAGGTAGAGCTCTAGAAACAAACTTATTTAACTTTCAAGTACTGGTATTTTGACGTTCATACCACACACATGGAGTAGAACACATGTAATTGTGGTACAGACGGTGATAAATGGGTAATTGCACATCTTGGAAGTCAAAAGAGTCATTCTTTGTCACCTGGGCGGTACAAATTTTTTTGTAGTCTGGAACATGCCCAAACTTTATAATCCATAATGAAGTGTTTCTGTGGTTGGTCGGTTGGCTGAGGCTTGATCGGGTACCATTATATTTGCTTTTCCGTCAGAGAATGAATTACGATGTTGCTTAAGACTGAGGTACATGTACACATAGGGACATGCCATGCACTGTATGTTTATTCTTTTTGGTTTGAAATTATCAAGCTCCATGGATTTTTTTAAGTCCATATGCTTTTAAAATAGTCATAGTTTTTCAATCATAGATTTGTAGAATCCTAATGCTAATGCAGTCAGCCATTCAGCCTAAAATCATTTCCCCCATTTTTTGCCTCAACAGGTTCAGGATTATTGTCTGGGGACCTCCTTTCCAACCATCAAATCGGTCACAGTGATGCGATGTCTGCAAGATGACCCCAGAGAAGTACCAGATGTGAGCACTTGGATGCTTTGATTACTTTCCCCGATAAGCTAATTTGGTAACCGGAAGTTACAGGTACTAGTCATTACTGTACATGTACCACAGCGGTACATGCACCATGCTCCCATGCCGGAGGTGCACACCAGTCAGATACCTCATCAGCCAGCTGGGAGCTGTAATTCTCCAGCATGGACACTTGTCAAGTTCAAGGACATACATGTACACGCTAATCTCCACCCCAGTGTGTGGGTGGCTGTGCCCTAACTCTGTGAAACACCCTTTTTCATGCGAGGCAAAATTCATACACCAGAAGTGGCCTTATGGTTGAGAGTCCTGATGAACGGCTTCAGAAGTGGGTGCTGGAATGTGGTCATTAACATAATTAATGCACATGCCGGCAAAGTTTAAGTCGATATTTGTTGTTCATGCATACATGTACAGTGTGGTTTCAGGAGGCCGAATTTTAGAGGTATTGTTAGTTACACAGCTCATGTGTGTGCATAGGCAGACAAAGGTCAGAAGAGAGTTTAGTTTGTTTGGAAGAAGTAACTTGTATACTTAACATTACTCACTGGAAAGTGCCAGATGAGGAAGTTATCAATCGAAGGCATGAAGCTGCGTTTATGAGTTATGCACCTTGTGGTCAAGTGGCCTAGCATTGGAAATGTTACAAATTCATTTACCAAGAAAATACCCCTCATACATATAGTAAGCCCTATACTCTTTTACATTGTGTAGCTGTGTGGATACATACATAAAGCATTTGTGGTCCAACCTAACCAAAGAAGTTCAATGTTGCTAGGACCACTTTTGAGTGGATGGTCTATTTTGCATTTGGTGTTGAAATTTTATACAACACTGAAAGTGAAAAAGAAAGATCACATCAAACTGACGAGGCCCTTCCCCATTTTCTCAACGTATTCACAGGAGATTGACATCGCGGCTGACCTGGAGTACAGTGGCGGGTTCCGAGTCTCTGTCGATGTCGACTTGGTCTTTGGGACAACGGCCTACGTGTCTCTGACTGTTACCAAACTCAAGGGAAGACTGAGGCTTCAGTTCAGCAGGAATCCTTACACACACTGGTCCATGTCATTCTATGAGGTCAGTTGATCTCTGACGATGCTGATTGTGAATGTAATGTGGAATCTGGAAGCACATGATGTCCATTCCAATAGAACTTGAGTATCAAAGATGTAGTATTTATGTACATGTTCATCAATATTCATCCGTCTCATTTGTGTCATCTGTTTTTTAGTTTTACAAACCAGCCGTATTTGGGCTTGATGACTGGTCTGTCTCAGTGACCTTCTTTCACATTATCTAGGGACTCAAAATTTTTTTTATAGTTTGAGCATGTGGAAATTGTAAGAGATGCATGGAGACAACCAAATCCTGGTTGACTTATTCCCCGAGATTCCCTTTCCTTATCTTCTTTTTGTTATTGCTCCTTATTTCCTGTGTATGAGGAAGTCAGTTTTTTGACTTTTGGTTTTGCAGGAGCCTGAAGTGGAGTTTGAAGTGGAGAGTCATTTTGAAGGCCGCTCAGTGCCAAAGCTTGGATCTATTATCGTCAGTCAGGTTGGACAATCTGAAAGTTTTTGAATGAGCTATGGACCAAAAAATCTTTTCTTTTCCCTAGCATATTTCTTTCAACTTTCGTTTTGGAAAGGTTGTTTCTTGTCGGTAATTCGATCGCTTGATGCTTCCGTATTTCCTTTTTTGCACATTCAGCTTCGTAAAACTTTGAAAAAGAAGCACACTTTGCCCAACTACAAGATGCGTTACCAACCATTCTTTGTCAAGCCTGCCCCTCCGCACAGCAACGCTGATGTGTATGTACATGATAGTAAGATCACTGCCGGCAAGCTGGCCGTGACGATAGTTGAGTGCAGTCGGCTTGCAGTTTCCTCTGCTCAAAAAGGACAGTCTGAAATATACTGCACGCTGTCCATCAGTGAGTATTGAGTATCAACTTGAAAGTTGAGTAATGGATTTGAGCACTGCAGTGCACTTCTACTAGCTGAATTTTGAGTGACATACATGTAGTCCAAAACGAGTTAGCAATCTTAGTGTTCTCGTCAAAGTGGAAACTAATTTTGAATGCTTCGTTAAACACTAAATTTTCAGAAGTTTACATTGAGGATTGCCACCAAAATAAACATCAAATTTCCCTGATGCTTGTTACGATAGGTGTGTTTTCAACTATCTCAGAAGGGGGACTAATGCCAAAAAAAGAGTTTTTTAACGCACACTACTTTTTAGAGATTTTGTGATGAAGGCATTGCATTCAGAACACGAGTAAGTAAGGACACCTCTTATAAATAATGTTTTATTTGAAAATAGTCTGCCCCTCCTACCTCCAACAGATCCAGAGCCATGGAACCAGGAAGATATTGTACGTCGCTTCCCAGGTGAGACGTTTGAGGTAGACCTACCCAAAGGTGGTCCCCGCGTGGGTCTGATGTTCAGCACTGGCTACATGTACCAGGAATTGGTGGTTGTCATTTCATCTATAAACAGAGATTCCCCAGCCGGTCAGACAGAATTGAAGAAGGTGAGTTGGTCTGACACCTTTGACTGAGGTGGCCTTATCACCTTTACTTCTCTGTGGCCAAGAGTGACCATAGGAATGTTTGATGGCACAGGTTTCTTATCATGACCTTTAGAGGAGTTAGATTTAGGAATAGATTCAGAAGGTTGGTATTCATGAAAATCATTGCTAGTCAGTGTTTTGACAGTCCACTAAAAGTGCCACAGAAATATTGCTACTTACTAAGATAAATTGATAATTGCAGTGAAATATTGTATCTTACTTTTGGTCCGAAAAAATTCCACTTCACTGTTTTCATGGGATCATAGGCAGGGAGTTAATACCAGGAACCATCATTTTGCTATCCAAGAATCGATCAAACATTGAGATTAAACAATTGAAACCTCAAATATTGAGGCTGACAATAATACTAACTTCCTGTGCACGGACCAGACGTCCTCTGAGCTTGGTTCCCACTGTCATAAAATATCCTGGAAATAGAAAGTTGTCCTTGATAGTCATGAAAATGTCATGGAAATTTGGAAGAAAAAAGTCTTGGAATCCTGTTGTCAGTGGAAAGAAGAGTCATGGAAAAGCTAGCAGAATCAATATGTAAATGTTATTTTTGACAGGCGGCTTTTCATGTGATAATGGAATAATTACAAATTAATAAGCTATCATTGTCAGTCTATAGTAGTGGCTTGGGACAGTCTGCCAGTTCATTATACCAAATACCTTTTCCATAGGCTGCTTTTCATGTGATAATGGAATAATATAAATTAATGAGCTGTCTTTGTCAGTCTATAGTAGTGGCTTGGGGCAGTCTTCCAGTTCATCATACCAAATACCTTTTCCATAGGCTGCTTTTCATGTGATAATGGAATAATATAAATTAATAGGCTGTCTTTGTCAGTGTACAGTAGTGGCTTTGGGCAGTCTTCAAGTTCATAATACCACATACCTTTTCCTAGCAAAATGGCATTAAATGTCATGAAAAAAAACTGTTACTCCTGGAAAGTCCTGAAAAAGTCAAGGAATTTGGTTTCAGATTTCTGTAGGAACCCCGTCTGAGGTGTGTGTACAGCCACTGAATACAGAACCTGTCTGCACATGCCAATAACAGACCCATAGCTAAATCTGAGGAGAAGCTATTCCTACGGGGCCATCGCACTCACGCGCACGTCTTAACTTGAACGCGCACCTGCACTTTAATAAGTCGCAACACCTTACTGGTCGGAGAGAAATGTAACGCGTGCGCACTGCCTGCTTGCAAATAGGATGGCCCGCAGTGAGGACTTCTAATTTTTTTTGTCAGATTTGTCTGTATCAAAATGCTCAGAGGAGTCTTGCAGTTGTGAAGCATGGTGGTTTCATTAAGATTGTTGTTTCCGGTTTGCTTGTTTTTTTCTCCTTGTAGGGTGATGTTTTACAGGCCGTGGATAACATTCGGGTAACTTCAGCTAAACATGCTGCCAAGCTCATTAAACAGACCAAAGATAGGTGTGTTTCTCTCACTTTCCTTCTCCCCACATCTCATCAAACCTTGCTCTCTGAGTATACCTCTCTGCCAGTTAGCCAGACGATATGTCAATACTCCAGGCAGACTCCCAGTTTTAGTTTAGGAGTGTGTTAGATCTCAGCATGGACGAACCCATTTACTCATCCTCAGGTGATTGCTTTCAATACTCTCTGCCATTCAATGGTGCACTGCAACTCACCCTCACAATTTGTGGGATACTACAAAACATGTCTAGGTGCTATTGTAGTGCATTTTGCAATGGCTGTGATAGAGCAATGGTGGCGTATCCAGCAACTTGACCCTCCCCCAGCCACACTGCTGGATACACCAATTTAAAACTGTCGCCAATTTGCCCATTTTTTTTCTTCATGAATTTATAAAGCTAACATTTTGAAAATGGTACTCCCACCTTTTGGGGGAGATGAGGGTTCTGTTACAGATGAAAAATAATCTGCACCGTCATTTTTAGGAAAAAATCTTATTTCGTCCCCTGGACTCAAAACCTGGATACGCTTCTGAAAGCAAGGGATGACACTCTGTACGTGTATATACATGTATTATGGGTGGTGGTATTGCCCCTGTGACTGAACTGTAGTATATCAGCCATTCCTCAGAGGCAGGTGAGAGTACGTCATTGACTCTAACAACTTATGTGATGTAAACCCTTCACATTTACCAAAATCAAGACTGTGGGATGACATGGTGAAAAAGAAGGTTAGACTGAATGATAAAAACATTCACAGTGGACATGGTGGACAGTGTGGCTTTTGCTTTTGAGAAATCATACGATTCCTGAGTGGAGGGCTGATTTGACATGTCCGTGAACAAACTGGTTCAGTTGCATTGACTATAAAGCATCATCCACTCAGTGTTGCATAAATTGCCCACTTATGGACTGGTCTCATGTGACTGATATTGAAAACAAATTGATGAAGGAATGGTGTTAAGCAGTTGCTTGTAACATTTTTGTTACAGGTGTACACTGAGAGTACAGAGGCCAGCTCAGCCAGTACTAACTCAGACAGATGGTCAAACAGCTACAGATGGCATGGGTAGAAATGTGGAAATTATTGACGTACAGCTAGACGATAATGACTACGAAGACTTCATAAACGTGAAAATGATGCAGACACTTGGAGTGAGTGCTGATGAAGCAAACCTAATAGCCCAGACTACCAGTGCGCCTGGCAAACTGCAGGTCCCTGCCACAGACTCCCCGGTGCTCCGTCGACGCACCGGTAACCCGGACTCGACAGACGGTGACACTCCGGTGCGGAGGCTGTCTTCGAGTCTGGACTATTCCACCTTGAGGGAGCTCTCGGCAGCTGCAGATCGCGAGAACCGACTGCAGAACATCAAGAAGCTATTCAAGGAATCCATGCAGGCCAAGCCGGGCGACAGGAAGAAGAAGAAATCAGTAAAGAACCCCACGGTGGCCAGCTTGCAAGCTGGGGGTGACGTAGACAGTGTGGACATCGACCCGGATAGGGTCAGTCTATCCAGCTTGACGTCACTGGTGGACGAGTCCGATATGGCCGGTAGTCCTAACACGGCTTCAACAGTTACTGGATCTACGGCGTCCATTGCTGCAGGAGACCAGGCAACTGTCTCTGAACCAGCCAACTCTGAGTTCTCTGGGTATGATGATCTGTACGAGACTGCATTGGTTCCTGCATACGATGTGAGTTTGCTAATTTGCTTCAAGGAGATTTGTTTTGAACTGTACCTCTCTGAGTGTAGATTTTGCTTGTCAGTCAGACAATGGATCCCTTTACAGGCATTGTTTAACAGCATCAAAGGGATGTTTCATGACCACCACTGAGAGGCATGCAACTTTTCCTTGAACAGCCATTGCAAACTGGAAAACACTACAAAACACTGTGCAGTTTGAAATATCCTTGATGGTTGAATACTATTCTTATTTTCGTTTGAATTTGCACAAAGTAAGAGCATCTGTGCGTGGCTTTTGGGCAATGTAGGGGCAGTGTAGTAGCAGTGGTATGGAAGTCTCTGCTACATGTCTCTTCCTCAAAATGCCACCCTCCTGTGTAATCAAGCATGTCAAGAGTGCCGAAGTCTTGGACGGCTTAACTTTCACGTACCGCTCACTTCCACCAAATTCAGTGGAATGTTGGCGTCCGATTAGGAAATACATATTCTGGCTCGCACAGTGTTAAACTATGCTCTCTTTTGTGTCAGGAACCGGTTTGGGACGAAACTTTCACTTTTGAGGTAGATGAGTCGGACCGCTATCTCAACGTCTGCGTGTGGAATCGCATCCCCCTGTCACCGGGAAGTAAAGACATTTTGATTGGCTACACCTGCGTGCCACTCATGGATGTAGCCCTGCAGTGCCTGAATACAAAGGCCGGGGAATACTGCCTTGTTAGCAACTTACACCCTCCGGAACAGAGGGCCGGTGCCACGTAAGTGACTGGAATTAAAATGGAATGACAAGCCCTAGGCTTTTCCGCCGTACTTTCGTATCACCTAATTAAAAAGAAAATTCAAAATTCAGATCCAGACGAAACTGAAAGGCTGTAGTCCAGAGTGCTACTCTTGTGAACATTAGTGTACTCTTGAGTGTATGAATGACAGGAATATGACCCATGGGTGAGGGGGTGTTGTTTATATGATGGTGTATTAATCCTCCTTTGGTTTTACAGCACAAATACATGTATGCACAAGTGCCCACAGTCAGGCTCTTGCATGTGTTTTCTATATGGAACACAAACATGCACAAGTTCAGTGTGTACACAGTTGGTTGCCAGCACAAAGTGACCCAGGGTCTTTTGTGCAGTCCTCTTCACTGCATTTGGTTTACTGCACAATTATGGCCATGAAACGGCGAGGCACAGTTGATGGGCAGCACAAAAGTGCAATCTGATATTCCTGTGAGGGACAGTTGGTGCAGTGCAGTGCACAACACGACACAGCTGTGCTTCTTTGAGGTGTTTACCAGGTGACCCAAAGAGTGACTTCAGCATAGGCAGGTTAAAGAACATTTGACCTTAGAGGAAACAATTTGTTATTTGTCCCAACCCAGCCGTCTCCCAGGCCAGTCACATCTCTACCAGCACTCGGGGTTCGAGAGTCGTCTCTGTTACGGGGACATCACCCTCTTCTTCCAACACACACCATCTGGCGAGCAACGTCCTTCGAAGGAGGAGATCGACATGACCGAGACGGTGCTGAAGGAGCAGCAGATCAAGCACACCATGGTGGCTGAGGAGAGATGGAAGGCGCTGAATAAGGCCAAAGGTCACAAGCACACACGGCCTGACGAACTCAAGTAAGTACCTACTTGTAACTCCTTCAAAGCAGTACAGTTTGGTAAGTTTATATTAATATCTGCCTTAACTTGGTGACTGGGTCCTATGTAATCAGAAGGAACTATTGAAGGTCTCTGTGGCTGAAAAAGTGAAGGGTCTCTGTTGATTTTAATTGTGCAAGATTTTTTCAAAGGCCTGAACCTCAGTAGTGACTGCTTGACTTGCTGAACAGTTTTGTTAGGTTATGTCACACTGAAGGTGCCGCAGTGCCAGAAATTAGAGAGAATTTAGGCATTTTCACAGGAAATTTGGAAGAAAAAGCTTGATAAGTCAGAATGTGTAATACCGTCAGAATATCTGATGTGTTATGTTTTTCTGCCAATTCTTCTTGTAAGGAATTGTCATTAGACTCAAGGACAAAGAACAACATATTAAATTCTAATTGCATCAAATTGTTTTGTCTTAATCACAGTTTGTTTCCAGGACTGCAGCATAGGTTTGTGGGAACTCACTTCTCAGTGCCAACAAGATGTGACTTCTGCAACAAAAAGGTAGAAAGACCCGAAGAAAATAAAATTGGAACAGAACTTGAGTAATCTCATCGAGTAAGCACTGATGGGCAGATAATTCATCTTGAAATATACAAGGGAAAGAAAAATGAAAAGAAGGGATAAGAAGGTTGTGATTTTTGCTTAGAAGCCCTTTCACAATGAGCAGAAAGTTGCCTTCAAGTTGAAGCGTTTTCCTATTTTAATCAAAATTTGGCAGTAAAACTTGTTTTTTCTAAGATTTTGCAGAGAATGCATTGGGAAATGTTTCAGTGTCTTTCATAAACCACAGCGCAAATTCCTTTACTGGAATGTTGTTCCGGCTCAAAGCCAGTCAGGAAGGATGTATCTTGTACATTTGAAGAGTCTTCATGTTTTGTATGATAGGTGTGGACTAAGTATGCCTTGAAATGCCAAGTGTGCCAGCTGATATGTCACAAGAAATGCTCTGAGAAGACACAAGCGCAGATGCCCTGTGACAGGTACTTTCTTGAATGAGTTTTCTTTTGGGCTGGTTTCTGTAATTGTTGTAAAACTGCTTCTGTCACGAGTTGCGTGTATTTGTCGTCACTTAGCTGTTTTTGCATGTAGGAATAAAGTAAGGAAACCAGATCTAAAGAGACACTGTTCTATGGACTCCGTGTACAAAATATCGGTATCGCAACAGGTGTTTTGCCTATAAAAAATCAGGCATGTGAAAGGTACTAATGCTATATGTCACTGGGCCATGTGAACTATTTACCAACTAAATGAAAATGCTGTGGACAAATCTAGGAGAAGAGGCTTTTGCCAAAGGTGATGTCCAAAATGAACTCCCAGAGCTATGGCTGCATCTGTTGTTTCTCTTCTCCAATTTATTGCTGGCAAAGACCTAAACCTTGCGCTAGATACACAGCCTGACAGTGAGAGCAAAATCAGGAGGGTGCCTGATTCTTCCATTGATGTTTAAATTGGAAAGGAGTGGGAACCAGACCAGAAAATGAGGCCCTCCTCTTCTGCTTCCTGTGTATACCACATTGGTTTATGGCCTCAGGCCTTGTGAAGGCTGCTGGTGACCTCTGAACTCTCTGAATTCCCTTTGAACTCCTTTTTGACTCCCTCTGAATTCAGATTGGACAGGGATGCCTTCCCCAGTGACCCTGTGTGAAAACGTTTATAGACACACGCATGTGTGGATTAAATGAAGTCACATGACCAGGGCAGCAATTTACCCACAGTGCTTTGTAACATTTGTGTTTTCTTTACAGAATTGGTGAAAAAAATTAGCAGTTACCAACTCTCTTAGGGCGGTAGGCATAAGCAAATATGTAACATGTCTTACATGCATTATCTTACATCCACAATATCTTAAATTAACAAAAGTGTTCTGTATTTGTGCAATCAGAGTCCATGGTGAGTGTGTCCAGAACATGTACTAACAAGCATCCAAGAATACTAATTAAGTAATTAATGACTACCTGTGCCTATACTTTTTTTTGTTTCCTTCAGTATGTTATTCCCTTTTGTTTTTGCACATGCTGATTGGTTTTACCGCCAAGAGTAATTAATATCATTGTCTAATGATTATAGTACTACTTTTTAAATCCAGTTCCATGATTGTTGTGATCAAACAGAAAGACACACCTCTCAAAACCTATTTCAGAATGGTCGCCAGAAACGGTCAGGATAACTCAGCTGGACTTGAAGATAATGTCTTCTAGATTTTCAATTTCGCCCCTCACTACGGTTGGTCGTATGTACATTTTTCGCATGGCATGGCATCCAAGAATTTCTCTCCCATTCGCACACAAGTCTCTTTCAGGTATACAAGTGACCATTATCACTGACCGTAACTTTTGGTTGGGATCATCTCTGGAATGCCTTGGTGTCTAATATTAAATGACACATGGTTTTTCTCAGATGTGGACGGGTCTCAGTCGTCAATATTTCTGGGAATTGTTTCTTATTTTGAGATAAGATTTTGGTGCCATGCAGAGTCTCCTTTCAAGGACTCTGGAGGGGGCTGTTTGGCATTCAGGAGAAGCTCATGAGGTCAGTCAGCATCAGGCAGATCCTATATTGAGGGCAGCCTTGCATGCCTGATAGTGCATTGTGTATTTGGCCAATATCTACTGAACCAGCACAGAAATTGGGTCATTCTAAAAATGCGGGGTCCAAAAGTGTGACATTTTTGTGTCTCTGTTACACCTGATTTGTGTAATTTGACATGGAAATATCACTGAAATTGATTTCCAACAACATGTATCTTTATTTGTTTGGCAGGTACATGTAATTTGCATTAATTCATCATTCTTGGAAATTAGAGAATATGTTCGGAAATTACAATGCCATATATCAGATGTGTCAAGGAGGGCCAATGATTTTCCGCGAACGCGGAAAATGGACGGAATTTGCAAAATCAACACTTTGAAATGGAAATTACTGCTTGAAACGGAACTTACCAAATTTCCCACCAAGAATGGCTTTAAAAGTAAAGAAAACTTTCCGCAAAGAACCATAAATAAAAGCCTACCAAACTCTGTTGAAATGCTTGCTTTTAATGAACAAATTATGCTGGCAACATGCTAAATTACACCACTGTACCACATGATAGGATTGTCCGTGCTGCGCCGGTACTGATACTTGCAAGCGCTGTCGGGTCCTTGAGCCTTAAGTGTGCAGGGGCGGCTGGCAGGTGCAGCAGCGCGTTACGGTACTCACATTCACCATTCACAGGTGCACCGTACTAGCATTGAAATCAAGGCGCAGACAAGTTCATACTCATACATATGCTTATTGCACACGTGGGGAATTCAGTCTGTCAATCCGCACAGATGCCTTGAAACAAGGCTAGTACCACACAGCATAACGATGAAACCGCGGCACCAAAATGTAAGACTTATTGCATTTTTCTTGAATTAAACGAAACTTAGTGAGCTTGGTGTACCATAGCTGAATGGGCCCTTGGAAGTGTTTGATGAAGAGCTAAGTTTTCAGTCGCAAACATGCATTTTAAGGCTCAGATTTAATGTTAACTTTCTTAATTTTGTCGGCACTACTGCCAAATAAAATGGCGGGTTGATGTCTAATGTTAACATAGTGTGACCAACAACTGTTGCATGCAAGACCTATTCTATGACTTCACTGTACATGTACACTGTACATGTATTTTTTATTTAATACATGAGGAGTGGCACATGAATTGTCCGTTGGTTAATCGTAACAAGTTTTTGACGATCGTACCGGTGGCAAATCAAGGGATGGGGGATGCTGTATTTATTGTGTGGATTTTTAAAAATTATAACTAGAGAAAATTATATTTAAAAATTGGAAACATTACAGAGTATATCCAAACAATATTTGTTTGTTTCTGTCTTTTTTATGATGGGGGTGTGCTTGGGCAACATTTCCTTGCATAGTTTGAAACTTGCTCTCCTTTTCCGTGTTTACTAGGGTATGAAACGGAATTTGAATTTCTGAAGCGGAATTTGGCGAAACAGAAAATGTCCATTTTCGAAACAGAAAATCATTGGCTCTAGACAGGGATGCAAAAAAAAATGGCCCCTAATTTATAGAATGACCCAATCCTGTCGTGCACTGTGCATTCTTCGGTATTTTTTAGAAGAGGGATAAGCCTCTCTTGGATGATGCATGGTTGCAGACAGTGCCCTCTTTATGAAGCAGAAATTATCTCAGTATTTAAACAACACTGGAGCTACCGTACCTCATGTACGTGCATGCACTACCGCCACAAATTCTATTTGACTGAACGGAGGATAAATACAGTGTATTACATGATTGTATTTTTTAGTGACAGAGCAGTTTAATGTGTGCTTTCCCCATTGTATCGGTTGTTGAAATCTGGTAGCCACTTTTTGATCGGCTAGTGGGTTTGACATTGTAACCTTTGAGGTCACATGGTAATTTATCATTGGCCGGTTTGTTGTATGGAGTTGTTTGAAAGTTGGTGGTTTCTTGCATTGTGATGGTTGAAGTTTTACGGCATTGTTGAAAAAAGATGACACGACCTATCTTAGGCAGTCTGGTTTTGGCATGTCAATTGCATCCCAGTTGTACATTAAGAAATGCACGGTTTATTGGTGAAAGGGTATGCACCAATCTCTCATTTTTCCTAACATCAGCCATTGCACAAGCTCACTGGATGGGTTTCTCAACAATTAAAATCTCTTATTTTGAGCAATGAGATCCTTTCTCCTAAAGGATGAAAACTAACACTTGCATTTCTGGAGAGACGTTCAGATAAGTACATTGTAGTTTTACAACATCAATTTCATCTTAGCTTTGTCAGTACTTTGATGTGCAGAAATTAAGTTGCCATTCCAACGAGATATGGCAACAGAAAGTACGTATAATATATTGCCACATTCCTCTTGTAAACAAGATGCGCATAATTTGTTTGGACATCAAAGACGGAACCTTCCTCGGCACATTGTTCAAACCAAAAAGGTGTCCATTGTTCCCCACAGAACTAAAGTGTGGCGGAAACCTGACCAGCCCTCCCCATCCAAGGATCAACAACTGAATGTCAAGCTAGCTCCCGACACCTCCGCCTCGCCTCAGACCACGCCCACAATGCAGCGTCGAGCCGGGGTGTCCCCCCAACCCTCCCCTGTCCCCTCCCCGACCCCCTCTCCCCACGAGTCCTCCGCATCCTCCAATGAGGATGAAACGGACGAGGTCAGCGTGGCTGTTCGCGGTCTGAACCGGCTGAAGCGAGACCTACGACAGCTGGCCCGTGCTGAAGGCAATAAGGTAGACGACACTGATGCTGTGTTCATGACTGCTGCAAGAGAGGTAAGGGAATCAGGAACTTGAGTCCCAGGGAGTCCGATTCAAGATTATAAGGGACCTTTCCATAACTCAGCTTCATTTCAAACTTCAAATTCATCCAGAGATCCACACACACAGTCAGTGTCATTTACTATTAGAAGCAATAACACCAAGAGCCTTACAAATTTCAGTTTTTGACTCCGTCTTTGACTTCATTCTGTGATTCTCATCCAGTTTTGAACAATTTCTGTTGGATACTGAATAAAACTATGTGTACTCCAAACATTGGCTTGAGGTGCAATGATCCAATGTAAGTTTCTGTGAGAGAAGCTTGAGATGCTATTAACATTTTGGGTTTCAACTTGATGCGCTGAATTCATGAAACACTGCTGTCTAAGCAAAGACGGAGAGTGAGTCCTGATTTCGAACATGCCCGGCGATTATCCATTGTGTAGTTCATCTGATGGCATATTTAACTTCTTTGATCCTTTCTGTTTGCCATTTTAACCTTTTCTGTCAGCTTGGTCGTGAGTTGTATACAGACCTTCCCTACAATGAAAGAAAGGAAAAGCTGGAAGCAATGGTAACTGCCTAATTTTTTTTACGAACAAGGACGTTCATATCTTTAGCTTATAACGGTTTATAACGGTTATATTTTTATTCAAACATTTGAGATGTATTGATGTATAAGCTTATGCTACCAAAGAGTAGAATCCTCTGTCGTGTATCAAGATGCCAGGCGTTGCTTGGTGAAGCCAAAGATTAAACATCATACTACCCCTTTTCTGGTAATAAGGATATTGAGCAAAATCAGGTTGTTGTGGATGACGATGTTACGCCCCAACTATAGCATCTCTCCCAACTATAGTTGGGACAGTCCCAACTATAGTGCTGCAGTTGGGCTGGCCCAACTGTTGTTGGCCAATCTCCATAGAAAATTTCTCAACCTTCTCCAAGTTTATGCACTTTACATCTGACATAATTCATCCAAAATGTGGCATTTCATCTATATATATCTGTGGGTTTTTTCTTTATAAGAATCATTCAATCAGATTCCTGCATCAGACTGATAACTTCCATTTTGGGTGGTACCTGCAGGTCAGCAAACTCCAGAAGGAGATTGATGCCGAAGTGGAGCGCCAGCTGCAGCTGACCCAAGATATCCAGGCTGACCAGCACCGACCCCAGCAGCGATTGGGCAGCCAGCAGCAGCAGCAGAGACAGCAGCAGCAGCGGAGACAGCGGCGACGGACGGACACCATGTCCCGCAGCGAGGAGCGCATGCAGATGCTGGCCACACTGATGCTGCACTACTGCGCTGGTATACAGCACTGCAACGAGATGTCGCAGTCGGTTGAGGAAGCGGACAGCCAAGTGAATGAAAACAGTAAGGTGGAACCTCAGCCCTAGCTTATTCACTTATCTACTTCCTTGCCAACAGGTGAATGTTGACCTTTCTGCATCATTGGTGCACCCAAGGGTGGGGTGAAGGGATTGGGGCACTTAAGCCTACCAAGAGGTTGTTAGAGATAAAGTAAACACTTACATCTTGAACTTTTAGCCCGGATATAACTCATACATCCAAGTCCCCTGTGGTGCAAAAGGGGGGGGACTGAGCATCATGGGATTTTTTTTGTGGGGGGGGGGAAATTCTGGTCCAAGCCCCCTCATTGGTATGTTGTTTTTTATCCAGGCATGTAACTTTTCCTTGGATCAGCTGATTTCCTTGCCCTTCATTTCACACTCATGCCATCTAAAATTGAAAAACACTGTACAAAGTCTTGTGGAGATTGGAATTTCCTCATTTCTTATCAAAATCCAAGTTGCGTGCCTGTTTAACCACTCACTGCCAGGGATTCCAGATCCGGACACGTATGCTTTATATGCGTATCCGAACTCGGACAAAGGGAACAGGGCCTTGTAACAAAAGACTGTACTCGGAACAAAAGACCAGGCTGCTGGGAATTACCAACATTTTTTCACTCTCAAAAGTGGAGATAATCCAGCCTTGTTTTGAAACGACGCGCAATCTGGGCTCTTTTTACAGGGCTGCAGGCCTGGCTGAAATACTCAGGCGTCAATAGATATTTGTCTGTCAGACTAGAGGGGCCACCAGACAGTCCTTCAGTCCAGTAAATGAAGATAGGAATTTTTAAAGAATTTTGAAAACAGAACAAAGCGATAAATATCCCGGCCCAGCATCATTAACATTGATAACTGCCCCGGCAGGAAGTGGTTAACGACCTTGCCCTTTGAAATACCAAACTGGCTCACCATGTAGTAGTACATGTGTTAAGGAATTTCTGTAAATTGTTCATTATGCCGTTGGGATGCTTAGGGGTAAGCATTTTAAGTACAGGTATGCTAGATGTGATTAGTTATTCTCTGTCACATGATGTGTAGGCAGCATTAAGTTGGATGGGATAATAACTCTGGTTCACTACACGTACTAGAAGACGTGCTAGTATCAATTTAAGTAAAAATTCTATTATCTGTTCAGTAAATTCCTAACGAAACCACAAGGCAAAACTGCACAGGGTTACTGTAACGACATTGGAACCTGTGAAATTTAGAAAATATTGTCGCTTCACCAATCCAGCTGTCAAACCCTAACAAGTTCTTCAATGTTCATGTACAAGAAACGATGTGGAAAATGTTTTTGACTCCTCCCCCACCCCCCCCAAAAAAATTAACAAATGTGTAGATTACGATCATTGGTCAAGGTACATGTAGCACTGTTGGTAAAAACTGGTACAGTGTTTATGGAGGTCATAGGTTTACGTAAACTCTTTTCAGTTTTCTTGCTTGACTCTTAAGATCGGTGAAATTACCTTTCCTGGTTTATTTCTTGACAGACGTTGTAAAACAGATTTAAATATATTCCCAGAGGTCTGCAATGAACTACCTCCAACAGATGTGCAGCATTAACAGGTTCAGGTTCTCTTCTCCGTTTTGCTCATTACTGGATCATTCAATAGCCATTTCTGGCAGTTTCGCACTGAGGTATGAAAACGGTTAGCCTTCATACTTTGTGGGCCCTTCAAAATGGATGAGTTTAGGGAGAATTGGGGGGATTTGGGAAGGGCGGGATGACTTAGGAAGTGGAAGTGCTAACAATGTGAGTCCGTCATTGGCATTATGCACCCTAGAGGATTGTAGAGGACTGGGGAAGTTGGTGCCCAGGAAGTATGGATTAATGTCATTCAACATTAGTCAGATTAGGAGAAACAGTGCAAAACTCGGTAAGCCAAATTTGTTTCAGTTGAATTCAACTCTGCCGATGGCCAGCACTGCCTACTTAGCAGCCAAAATTTCCTTATCCTGCCCAACTGGTTAGGCCTTTTAGTTAAAAGACTCAGCAGCAGTCAAAAAGTGCTGTTAGCTTTGGCGAGCATAGCAGAATTCACTCGCAGCACTGTTAATGGACAAACAAATTCATTTGCTGATGAAATAATACCTTGATGTTTCGAAAGGTTTAAATCCACAGCTGTAAAAATTTTTTCTCAGATTTGTATCAGTATTATGATATGTAAATTAGAGAACAACTCCAGATAAACAAAACTTGAGTAATTAAGTGAGATGCAATAAATGATTTTTCCCCCCGTAATTGTAGTATCATGCGTTACATTTGCAAAATGTCACAATTTTTTACTCATTAAAGACTATTTATTTGTAGATTTTACACTTGAAATAAAGTCAATTATATGTATCTCTATTTATGGGGTCATTTACTGTACATATTCATGGTGGTCACAGTTGTAAAAATTGGAAACTCAAAGCTACTCTACTTATCGTTACTTAAACCCCTAAAGGACTAGAAAAAATGCCCAATTTTCCTAATTTGGTCAGCCGCAGTATTAGTGATCAAGGCATGCTGGTCTACATGTGTGAGGCTGTGTATCTCATGACCACAACAAAACCCCGTGTTGGATAGTCTGGGAACTTACAGATGTGTGTATAATGAATGTACATGTAGGTGCATTAACAGCTTTGAAAGGATTGGGCTTGGAAGAGCTGAGATGGTCCAAAATGCCCTGCTCATTTGAGGTTTAATTTTGTCTTTAATTGCCCTGACTTGGAGATGAGCAGTTCAATTCTCAGTCTTATTGTAGCGGTTTAAACTCAGCGATCATTTTGATCAATTTGAATGGGTGTAGGACTGGCATTG
Source organism: Acanthaster planci (assembly GCF_054643075.1). Lineage (NCBI taxonomy): Eukaryota > Metazoa > Echinodermata > Asteroidea > Valvatida > Acanthasteridae > Acanthaster > Acanthaster planci. The sequence continues at coordinate 13,849,208 of NC_141778.1, forward strand.
AAGTCCAAAAAAAAATGTCATTTGGTTTATGTGTGTGTGTCTATTATAAGTCGTGAAGTTTTCCCTTTTATACATCAGGCCTGGTTATCAGTTTCTTATCAGTCAAAATCTCACCATGACAGAAACATTACTATAAATTCCAACCAATATAATTTCAGTTCTTGGAATGTCGGTACTGCAACTTGTAGTTTTGGTAGCTATGGTCAGACCAGTAATGTATAGCAGCTCGTCACGTTTAACATCATTCTCAAAAACTAAATACATTTAATTGTAAAGGAAGCATTTGTGCGCGGAGATACAGTTGTCTCTTGCATTAACACTGTGTCTTCAGTGCTAAAAACCTCTGTGTTCTGTGAAGACATAACAGTGTCAGTATTGAACCTGCCAAATGTAGGCATTGCGTGGTGTTAATTCGGTCATACAGTTTTGGCTGTGTTTGGTGCCAAGAATGGATATGTGTGTTTGTTACTGTATTGGTGTTTAGTTCTAACCAAAATACTTCTCTGTTTCAGTTGAGTAGGGCAGTAGAAGTCGGTACTCGTAGCCTTTAGATCTGTATAAAGTATGAAAATCAAATTTAAGCCCAAACTGCTACCTGTATGTATGTCAGTATTCAAGCCTAAAATGTAATTGAACTTTGTTTTTATTAAAAAAAAACACACAAGACTCAGAAAAAGATTCATATAAGGTATTTTGAATGGCTTTGTTCAAAGCCAAGGTGTAGAAGATGGAAAATGCATCAAGGGGCTTGTATGAAGGGTTAATAGGTGTCATATCCATTACCCTGAAAGGCCTGTAGAAGTTAGTTGCTGTCTTGCAAACTATTTTTTTCTGAGAATTGCGGGAGCCAATAAACCCTTACAGGATGACAGCGTTCTTTGTTTACACATTGGCTCTGCTATGGTAGTAAATAAGGACATCATCCGTCAGGCCCATAGGAAAGTGCACGTGGAAACAAAGCCTGACGTTGTTGTGTATTTGCTCTATTATGTGTCAGGTGTAGCTTTTCCTTTCAACCTGACCAATTCAATTTCTCGGTCTGTCTGATTTTAAAAACGCATTTGGGCCACAATTGCGTTGTATATTAATTATTAGGTGTTTGAATTAGACCCATTATTCGGCTTCCAACTAGCATACCAAGTACATGTATTTAGAACTTGAGTGATTATAACATGTTGTTGGAGTCCAAAAAGTAATAAATCTTTTTATAAAAGTGTGAAAAGTATATATATATATTTTCCTTTATGTTTTCCTTCCTTTGATGGAAGGAAGAAGGAAATTTAATGGGTCTCCACATTACCAAGTAACTTCTTAAAAACGACAACACCTACAGCTCCTATACCTTTTATTGTGCTTTGTGAAAATAAAGTGCATTTTCATTTGTTTAAGATAAATAATTTTGTCAGCATTTATTTAGTAGTACAAATAATTGCATTCCTAATTTCTGGAAGAAATGGTCACAGAGTGATGTACTTGTAATCAAAATGTTGATATAAAAAGTGCAATAGTGTGGCTGCGAAATCACCATACTTAAAGTGTGAATTACTAACAAAGTAAGTACTCAAAAGTTTTTCTGATTTTATGAGATTATATTTTATATTTGTGTCAATATAGGATGTATACCTTTGAATTAAATTGCCAATAAATATGATCGTATCGACGGTAATTATGTGTGACTGTCTTGAGGCATTTATAAACTAAATGCTTACCTTTTTAAAGTAATGCTTTGTTTAAAGTGGCCATTGTTTTCAGGGGAGGGGAAGTTTGCAGGATTTGGGGTTCGATTCCTACTACAGAGCGTACCTACTGCTCCTTACTTTCCTGAATAGTTTTTCCCACAAGCAACCATCGGCAACCATTGCACAAGTGCAGGGGAAGTGCTTAAAAGAGGAGTTGAATGGAGATCCATGTAATAAGAAATCACATTATATGCAAATGATTTCTTTACGGGCATGCGCACTGTTTTTGAGAACAACTCGCTGCTTTGAAGTCTATTGTTCAAGTGCGCGCGCCTTCACGCTGTGTGCTACCAACAACAAACCTTCAGATTTTACCTTTACTGCTGTTCTGCGAACATCGTGCGGCGATTACCTCTGTAAATTTTGCGATTTCATCGATTTTAATTAATAGACGTTCTGTAACAAAAGATCTCGATCAATATGGATAATACACCATCGGTAAGTTTGGTCGATAAAAACCCAGTGGTTTTGTATATGCCAGTATTTGTATGAAAATTCACTAACACTTTCACTATTCAGCAAACATTACAGTCAACTGTTACCGCAAACTGACGTGATTCCTTCGCTGTAAACCTACAAAGAGATGAATAGATACAACGTTACGCCGTTGTTGAAAATTGGGATTGAAAGTGAATGCGCAGGAGCGTTATGCCACACTGGAATGAAAAAAACAACAAATGATCGGTCATCAGATGATGCATGTTCTTGTCTGAACAGTGATTTCCCAGGAGATTGGATTTATGCGAAAGCGTAGCGCAGCGGCCGCGGCAGCGTGACGTCAACAATGGCAATGTGACTGTGTTGTGATGTATACTGCAGCCCAAATAATGTTCGATTCACAATCAGGCGAGACTTGTCTGGAGTACGTAGGCCTTCACATTTTTTATTCGTAAATTGATCCATTTGATAGACAGATGTATTAATGATGCTTTGATCCTTACAAAAATCTTTAGTTTAATAAAATCTGAGATTTCTGATTCCTAATCCAGAGACACCCTAGCCACGATTAAAAATTACATGTATATTTTTATATCACCATTGAAACCTGCAGACATTTAGTTACTGCCAGCGGCTGACTTTCCAGGCATGGATCTGTAGGCACGTTCCACTTGCTCGGTCAAGGGTTTCTCACACCAGAGTGCAGGCAAGTTATCAAAACTTTCTGCCATTTCATCTAGATCATGTTCCTGTATAACAAATAAATTCAACCTAACTACGTTGTCCTCTTTTAATGAACAGTTAATAACGACGAAAAGTTGTAATTTTAGGGAAACATATGGTCTTATTAGAACTTGCATCCCTGAATAAACTCTTCGACTTCGACTTTCTTTTCCACTTTTAAATTATGCAAAATCTCACTTGCCAAAATTCTTGAGCTGAAACTTAAATCTGAATGTTGAACCATCGTGAATCCAGAAAGAACCGGATGCTTTTAAAATTATTTTACTCTTCAGTTCCTTGATTTCTTTTATAATCAGAATCTACTGTTTTTATTGAATATAGGTGCTATCAAGCACGAACTTCGTCCCACCTAGGCCTGAGTTCAACTGCTCGTCTCCCCAAAAGCTGTTAGAGACGTGGACCAAGCGGTTGAGATCTAACCAAAACCCTGAGAGGCCCCGTGAGAATGAAAAGCGCTCCAAAGACACCACAGCGGTGAGAAACCCCACTTACCCCCGTGGGCCCCTTTCTGTAACCTTAATTTAGACGCTCAATTCAGCAAATGTCTCACTGTGTTGATGATGATGAATGACGATCGGAACCCTGAAAATGTGTATTAACCTCTGCAGGTGTTCTCTGCCAAAGCCAAAGACCAACAAGCGAATACACATAACACTGGAGGCCTAGCAGCCATCACAGACGCCTCGCAATCGGACCACAGTTGTCGTGTAGTACATCCGAACACAGCAACTGACAAGGTTGGTATTCAATCAAGTTTAAGTTTGATTGTCAGGTTAACGGTGATTTAGAAGTTGTCAATAGTGCATACGTTCGTAACAAAGATATAAACACCACCTCATTGTCATGTCAAAACCATTTTTTTTTAAATAGCTGTTTCCAAAAACTTCAGACTGACTAGTTTGTAGGTCCTCTCTCGAGGGCAATTTTAACGATAGTTCCTTGTCTTTTGACTTCATGTTTCTGGTTATTATCGGAAGGTTGATGTGAGTGCTGGACACTCTAGATCAAGCTACCGTGTCCAGGACAAAAACAGCTCAGCAGAAGAGGAGGACCTGCCAGTTGGCTGCCTTTGCATACCAATCCTTCCGCTCCACAGATTGAGACGCAAGCGACGGGCAAAAGTGGCACCCTTCAACCTACCATCGCCATTCGTCAAAACCACATCGAAGTCAGCCACTAGTGGTGAGGACCGCCTGGTACAACCCCTGATGGCAGAGGTCTCTGTGTTTGGTGTGGAGGACAGAGACGACCAGGACAGTCCGTGCCTTGGCCTGCCATCTCACCGGATGATGAAAGAAGACCTGGATGAATGGTGTCAGAGGAACAGAAGTGAGGTACACTTTGAGCGTGAAGGGGACGAAGTTAAGGGTATATCAAGAGAAAGCATCTCTCTTCCGCCCAGACCAAAGACATCAAGGGGGATTAGACAGGACAATGGCCGAAACGATCAACCCTTCAAGGGAAGTGAAAAGTCACGTGAAGAGATCAGAAGACTCGACGAATTGGAGCAGGACGAGGAAGCTGTGCTCATGGGTGGAGAGCCTGAGATCATTGCATCGCGAACAATTATGGAGAATGGGAATTCAGATATTAGTGACTCTGAAGAGGTCTTGTACTGCTGGAAAAATGTCGAAGCGAAGAACAGTGAAGATGGAAGAGGGATGAAAGGTGAAGAAGTCGTGGTCTGTGTACTTGGAGAAGGTGCCACAAGCAATAATACTCGGCGGGAATATTTGCCGACGCTGTCACCGGAAGATCTCCCTCCAAGACCAAAGACTGCGCGAGGGTTTAGACGAGAATGTGGACGCGGGGATCTACGCTCCGTGTCTGGAGGAGTAGGTGTAAGAACAGTGACAGAGGTCATTAGGACATTGACCAGGGAGGAAGACAGAGAGGAGGAAGATAAATATGTGATTTCAGGAGCAGACTTGAAAAGCAAGAAGAGCAGCTCGTCTTTAAACTCTGGTGAGGCACTAAGTATTTGGAGAAATCCGGATGTGTTCTACAACGAAGATGAAGTTGAAGACCAGGCAGGCTTATCAAGTAAAGGTTATGAATACGACACAAGGCCAAAGATTGATAAAGCAATCCCGTCTGGACAGAAAGGAGTTTCGCCTTCGGCTAATGACAGAAATAAGGGAACCATTACTCCAAAATATTCAAAGGAGTCTGTGGATTCAGACGGTGTGATAATGACACCCGAAGACGAACTTGAGTATGATCGACAACAACGAGAGCAGTGGCAGCTAGCTGGTATCGGTGAATGGTCCGTTCTTTGCCAAGACTACGATGAAGACGATTATGAATCAGAGTGTTACCTGAGGATGGATGAATTACAGAAGGAGCAGGCTATTATGGAGGACTGGAGGGCTATCACTGAGCGTTACCAGTCCATAGGTGTCATCCAGGATCTGCAAAACATGCAAACACTCTGCAAGTGCACCATCAACCAGAGTGAGAGAGCTCTGCGGCAATTCGCCAGGATTTGCCGGGGTCCCGTGCCACTCTCAAAGTCAGGACAAACCAAAGCTGAGGCCATTGCTTCTCTCTCTAAAAAGGCTCAGAAGCAGACGAGGAGGATCTCAGAAAGGATATCCGACACCTTCATGGAGTTCTACCAAATCTTCGAGGAGCTTGACATCTTGAGGGAGAGACAAGATCGGGTGGAGGAATCCCTACAAGGCGATCTGGAAAAGAGGGACGCGTCATCAGCAGACTTGTCTTGGTCAAGTTCCCAGAGTTCAGTTGTCACACCGAGGCTAATTTCTAGTCGGATACAACAGAGGGAACTTGACATGGACCTGGTGGACAAATACATGGAAGACTACAGGGTGAAGTCCACCAGCCTCTTTAACGTCATGCCGACCATTTACGAGGACGAAATCTTTGAGGTGGAAGAGTGTCGGGAAGAGGAGTCAGAGGGTGATTTTCCCGAGTACAGCGGGATGGATAACGTCTGCTTTGATGGAGATGACGTCAGAGTAAATGATACAGCGAAGAATAATAGGGAAGATTCCAGCATGATGAACAGAGTAGCAGATGAACAAAATAATGAGGATGTTGTTGAGAAGCAAGAAGAAGGAGAAGGTGGTGTTGTAGGCCTAAATGAAGAGATGAGGAAGATGAGATAAACATGATTTCCTCTTAGGAGTCTTGACAAGAAGCGGACAAGTTTGCTGGTTGATAATAAATGAAATTATTGTTCGAGTAAGACAGTAATTGCTAATTTATATTCATTAAAGTTTCTTGACATGCCCAGTTTGATTGTTTCGTGTTCGCCGGTGACCTGCTCCTTGTTAGGTTTGATGGTAGCCAATGATGGTAGCCAATTCGCAAATGAACGAACAAAAGAACAGAAAACAAAAGCCAAACACCCCAAATTAATAAACAAAGCAATTCCAGCTCAAATGATTATTTGAATTATTGATACGTTTGAACGATAAGAACCTTGATCGCTGTTGGAGTGGACCCCATTCTTTTTGCAGATGCAAATTGAAAACAGAAATCATATTTCTAGCCAAGATTAGGGTGATTCGTACTTATGGGGACTGGAAATTATAACGCCATCAAATTCATCGGTTGTGTGTATGCGTGTATATCAGGGAAACATGAAAATATCTATGTGCCCATGCGTCAGCTCACTCGGGTAAATGAAAACTAAAATTATTTTAATGGATCTCATTTTCTTGCACTAACTTTTGATAATTTGGCCAAAATACATTTTTTACCATAAACAGAGATTGGCATGTTTATTCTTGCTCGTATTTATTGACGTTCTGGGGAATTTGAAAGCAATTTGAACAAGTTGAGAATATTAAGCCAAATGGTTTTGGCATTTCACACAAAATAGAAACAATCTGGCATGTTTATGATTGACACATTTTTACACTTCATACTTTAAAACGAATCAGTATTTTCCTAAGTTAGTAATCATCACTGATCAACAGTACCTGGAAAAAGGCCTACAGGAAATTCCAACGATTCATTTAAAACAGGAACAGCCCACGTTATTGTGTTTTTGTCGATAGATATTTTTCAAAAGCAAAAACTTACACATTCATATCCATGGTACTCACAAAAAACGGTTGAGCCTGATATAATTTTACCCAAAGAGGGATTGCCGTGACGTTGAAATTATGGAAAAATTCTTCATTGAAAGAAATTGCTTAAAGGAAGTAGTATTTCAAAAGCATAATATTCATACCTTTTAATAAACATTTTAGCTGACTGAATGTAGACAATCTGCAGAAATTTCCAAAATATTATCAAAATATTTGACAAAAACCCGTATACTCTCGGTTGTGAAGCCACTCGTCTTTGCTTTACCGCTTTTTTGCATTATGAACTTTAAAAGAAGAAATACGTTTTAATTATGACACCCCCGGGAAATTTAGTTTTTTGTGATTTCTTTTAATATTTAATTGAGGAAGAAACTTCAAAGATGTTGAGTCTTTTACCTTTTGCATTTTGTAAACGCTTTTTAACATTGTGTACAATCAGGAATAAAGAAGCAAAGTTATATTTTATACATTGAATTTAATTATGTTATTATTTATTACTTCTTTTATTACCATTGGTAAAACGTAAATTGTCTGACGAAGACACAAACTACAGAACACAAACTTAATGTAAAACTCATTTGAATTTTGTCTTAATACACTGTTTACACTGGCATTAGTGCACTTACTTTAATTTGTTTTTGTTATTATTTTCCCCATTTTTTAAAAACTTTTTTTGTCTCAGACGGGGGGGGGGTCACTCGCTGCCACGCAAATTTTGTATATTAGGCTATGGACTGCTCTTCCACACCACATATCCACACACAACAGATGGTGTGGCGACAGCTGTTGGCCCCTCTCCCCCAGCTCAATTTTCGGGAGGTGGGGTTGGATGAGGGATCTGGAATTCCCAGGGATAAGGGGGCAACTCCCCTCCTGCCTTAGTATGGGTTTGTAGCTCCATGGTATGCCACAGCATTTTCCACTGTCAGACACACACTGCGCTACTTGGAGTTTTCACGCCGCGATGGCGACTAGTACCTTGACTGTAAAATGCTGAGGCTTGAGCAATTTAAAGTCAGTCTCTGAAATTTCCGTTCACTCAATGTAGGCCTAATATTAGAAGGCAAAATCTGGTTAACTCGGGGGTGGGCGTCCAGGAGATCGGATGCGTTCCCTTCTGAAGCCGAGGATTAACAGGGCCGAATTCTCGGTGTTCTGGAGACAATCAGAGATGATCCCTGACACTATTTGCTTGCTTACGTTCGCAGATAGCGCCCCGGTACAGTGCAGTGTACACGTACACGTACCTGTACATGTAATGTGCCGAGCTCTAGTCATATAAAGTGCTTGGATGCCGTGTCGACACGATCCGGCCGTGCCGCCCAATGATCTTAGCGCCCTCCTTTGATGGATGTGGCTACCCAATGAGAAAATTTACGAAGTGTGTAATTGGTCCATCAAAGAACAAATTTCCTAAGGTGTTGCTGATAACGTTTTCAATAAAGAATATTAACTGCAATAAATTTACTTGTATTACAATGCAATATTAGTCTTAAATATTGAATGGGATGGATTAAGTTTATTTCGTATGACTATTAAACGACAGACTTGAATGTTATAAATCGCCTGTAATAAGTAACCAATGGGAGCGTTCGTTGCAAAACATGAGCTTTGCTGGGGCTGTTGGCGCCATTGTGTTTCGAAAAGCAAAATTTGGGAGCTTTACGGGCAAAACATCCAGGAATACCAACCTGTCGTTGGCGAACCTTTTGGTTGAGCATTGTTAGGATCCAACATCCAAGACTGTCGGCATAAATTAAAGGTAAGTATTTCTTTGGAGTTGTTAGAAGAAGTGTTGTTTGTGTTTAACATTGCTGTGAAGGTCATTGGTTTAGTGCCGCGCCATTCGCGAAGCGAACCATATAAATGATGTCGCTGCACAGTACAACGGACATGACGGATTGAACCGACGTGACCGATTGCCTTACTTGCCTTGTCCGCCTTTCGTATTATTAATCGTACTCGTTAGTCGTAGGCCTACTCGATACTCATTCATAGTTAGTAGGCCCCTGTAATGTTTTGGTTGTTTTCTCGAAGGGTGCTAGGCCTATTTCTCGATGAAGAGACTCTTACGAGGAAAGATTAGCCTAGGCCTACCAAATGGACATGATCAGATGATGGGGGCTACTGGCGGATGCCTTGGCCTACCCCCCAAATTTTGGCTTTTTTCTGCAATATCTGCAGCAATTTTAATTTTAAGAATAAAAAGTAATGGAGTTGGGCCTATGGCTAGGCCTACTGGGTGTTTGGGTGGGGTGTATATAGTTCAATAATCCACATGGTCCAACCAATGTAAAAATGTAGTTTAATATTGGGGCACTTATGTGTAAAACAAGCCATGCTTATTGTTTTGGAATCCACTTTTTTTTTCTCAAAAAGGACATGGATGCTGAACGGGAAAAACTAGTCCGAAAATCAAATTACATTTAACAGGCATTGTTAACAATAAAAAGGAATGCCAGATTGCGTCATTCAACTGGCCAGCAGGGCCAGCTGGCCTAGGTTTTAGCTGGCCCACAGACATTTCAACTTACTGGTCCTGAATGATTAACAGTAGTTTAATTTAGTGGTACATGTAGTTTATTTTAACCTTTTGATCCCAGCGACTAAGAGAGTTTTAAAGCACATGTACCACTCGTACATGGACATGTATTTGTACTCACAATTGTTCATGTATAACCCAGAATCACTCTCAAATCTTCTTATGACAAAACTTTCCTGTTATACATGTATGTAGGTTTTCTGACAAAGTATTTCTCAATTTAAACAAAATCATTTTCTATGAAAGAATTTTAGGGATTTTTAAACTGAGGACAACTTTTGTTTAAATTTTGACGCATCTTTTTCAACTGGGCTAGCGTGAGTTCACCAACCATATCCCCCACTACAAAGTTAACCAATCCATTACATCACGTAAAAACCAATTATGCTCGTGTAGTTGAGTCTACTGCATGCATGCATTCACGATCCAAAATTAAGAAAAAATTGCAGACAAAACGGACGAAGCGTCAGTTCCGGAGGCATATTTTGGACACAGCCGAAGCCAATCTATACAATTGCTGGCTGGATTCCTGGTGCACATTTCGCCGGGCTGGGCTGACTACCCCTGGGCTGCTGCAGCGCAGCAGCGTTTTAAGATGATCGTCCACTGCAGAATGAAATACAAGGATATTTATGTATTGCAAATGGAAGCCAACCATATGCATGCCTCACACAGTACATGTACATATTGTACAGCGCGGTGCTCTGGGTCTGCCAGCTGGGCTGGTCTGGCTGTGAAGACAATCGTGTGCTGGAAGGTCGCACCTTGAAAAACAAGTGAAAAGTAAGTTGATGATGCAATACATTGTAAGCCTTTGACAACTGGGCTCCATCCTTTACAAACAATCAACATTGTGGTTTGGAGAGGGACTGGATCTGTTTATTGCAACTGTTCAGCTGGCCAACTGGGCCATTTAGGGATGCTTCTCAGCTGGCCCAAGGCGATTTCAACTGTAATTTGGCCAATGGACCATCGCTCAATCAAACACTGTTAATGTACACGTACCTGTCGATAGAATCGTCTCAATACTGCATGTAGCTTGATAAAAAATAACGTGTGACCAGACGACAGAAATTTACATATAGTGCATTTTGTTTTGGAAAATGCTGGAATATTAACTACAGTCCTTTGCAATTTCTGATTGTTTTTTTACGCATCAAAAAGAACTTTTAAAGTCCAAATTCTGGTTTCTTCCAGCAATCAACAGTTTACTATTTCAGTATTTGTTTCTTGACCATAGTTGGTTTCCTCGTGAGGAAACATATCAAACCTCCAGTAGTGTCAGTAAAATGCAGTGTTTACGTACTTATCATTTTGCCGTCAAACTGAATTGTTATTTGCCAAAACATTCAGCATGATTAGCCCATGTGTTAGACAGTTCCGTATCACTGATGCCCACATTCAGTATGCTGAGCAGCATTGCACTGCAGTATGCAATGCATCTGCAGACATGTTGCACAAGGCATGCTGAGCTCCGCGAAGTGTGACTTCACAAGCTCTCCTCCCTGGTTCTTGCAGAAAAATGCAAATTTCTTGTTTTCTGTTTTTTTTTGTGTCTTGTACTCTTGTCTTTCTTGTTTTCACTTGGGATGCTTTACTGTGATAAACAGTCCCCATGTGATAAACATAACAGGAAACATGCCTGCATGAGGTAGTGTGGAACTCACTGTCAAAAGTGATCTGTAACTGTCAAGTGCAATCCTGTCCAACAGCAGGGCTATAGATGCGTATGATTATTTCCCTCTTAACTACTAGTACATCAATTGTCATTTTGAAGCAGGGAAAGTACTTCAAATCTAGAAAGGGTACTTACAAACTAACCTTTTAAAGATTTAGTTCCAGTAAATGGTGCACATTCTGAGAATTTAATATTCTAGGATCTTGATTTCAGTAAACAAATTGCTGAGTCTTATGTTGAATTACACCAGAAATCAGCATCTGGGACACATTCTCAATCAGCCAAATTGCAGCAACACCTATGAATAATAGCTACTGTGCTTTCCTGTGCACCTTGTTAAGACTTGCATGCACCTATTCACAGCTTTGCTGAATTGAAAACCAATTCCTAATGCTGGCATGCCATTTTCCCTCTTATCACCTGGCTTCCTTTTTTTTCACTTCACACTCACGCCATTGAAAATTGAAAACTGTACAAAGTCTTGTAAAGATCAGAATTTCCTTGGTTATTGTCAAAGTCAAAGTTGCATACCTGCTACTGGAAATTTCAAACTGTCTTTGATGCATCTTTGAAAGTTACATTGTACCTTCTTTTATTGTTTTCTTCAACATAAAAGCACACCAGAAAGACGAATTTCACAGGGCGTTAGTTCCAATACTGTGTTTAATTAAACCAAATAAGGTTTTCAACAGGTACCTGTATAGCCTGTTATATGTACATGTACTTTGCAGATAGCAGAAAATGATGGAATATGCATGTACCCTTTAAGTTGTTATACATGTATCATTTAAATCAGGCTAAATTCTTCTTCATTCTTTGTCACTTGGCATACTTGTAAGTTGCTCTCTGTCCCTTTACAGCCCGGAGAAATAAAATTGTATGTCAGTGTTGCAACGTACATGTAGCGGTTTGAATCTAGACTTGTTCTTAGTATGTTCAATGAAATTGCATACAGGCCGTGATGCACTGTGATCATGTATACTATGCACAGGAAAAGTAAGTTGAAACCTTGTGTGCACCTTTGCATGTATGTGAGTCTAGCTAGGGTCAGTATACATGTAGGAATGCATGAGCAGCTTCATACTTTATTGAGCCCTGTGCTTTGTAATACATGTACGTGTACATGTACATGTGTACACATGCACATGTATGTATGTGGTACGTACATGTATGTTACATGTAGCTAGTACAGTACATGTACGTGTGCAGTGTGGCGCACAACATCGGGGTTTATTGAACTGTACAATACAAGGCTTGATGTTGGAAATTGTTACCACATGTAGTAACTTTTGAACATGTAAATTTTGCAGTTTTTATGCCAAATAGCTGTTGGATTACTGTAGATGTAGATTAAAAAGCAATCAATGCAATTGTGAGAAATACATAAGATCAAATGGTGCAGTGCTAGCTGCATGGGAATGCATAATAGGTTGATGCCAAAATTTGGTATTGTCAGCCAAACCTGCTGTATTGTTTGCTGCCAAACTGAATGTAAGCACTTAGCAGCACAGTGGAGTTCAAGATTATGCCCCAACTGTAAACGGTCAGAAACAGAAATAAACTTGAAATTGCCCTATAATTCTTTGCGCATTGTCAACGTTCACGTTTTGCTGTTACAATGGTGAAAACACGTGCGCGAAGCTCTACAGTATGCGTTAAGCAAAGCTGCTCTGGCTCCTGATGCGCTGCACCCATGCAAAAGAAGGAAAACTTCACTCTTTATTGAACACTTCTGAGGGTCCAAGCTTACTAGGTTTCGTTTAATTTAAGAAATATGAAATTAGTCTTCCGTTTCGCTGCTGCGGTTTCATTGTTTCGCCATGCGGTACTAGCCTTGTCTCAAGGCGTCCATACGGATTCACAGACTTAATTCCCCACGTGTGCAATAGTCATATGTGTGAGTAAGAACTTGTTTGCTTCTCTGATTTCATTGCTGGTATGGTGCACGTGTGAATAGCCAATGTTTATATACACAATGTACTGTACCGCACCACTGCTGTGCCAGCTGCCGCTGCACTAATGGGGCTCACACACGCCATAGCGCTTACAAGTATCGGCAACGGCGCGACGCGGCGTGGATGACCCAATCATGTGTTGGAGTGGTGCAATTTAGCATGTTTCCAGCGTAATTCGTTCATTAAAAGCAAGCATTTGAAAAGGGTTTGGAAGGCATCTATTTTTTAGTACTTTTCAGAAAGTTTTCTTCACTTTTTAAGCCATTCTCAGAGGGAAATTTTGCAAGTTCCAATTTAAGCAGTGGATTCCGTTTCAAAGTGTTGATTCGCAAATTCCGTCCGTTTTCCGCGATTGTGGAAAATCATTGGCTTTACAGTTGGACATTATGTTAAGTTTTGACTACTACATGTTAACATGTCAAAATGGTAGTTGAAAGTGCTGAAAATGTAAAATTAATTTATTGGAAAATTAAGTTCAACTGATACTGGCTGGAGTAAAAGAAAAAGCAGTGGATGTTTCGTTTTGGAATAGCATTATATACATGTACACGTACGCACATCGTGTGCTACTAGATAGCAATCCTTTTAGTACTGTTAAGCCATCGCTAACCACACAAGAAAACCAACACAAGTGTTCACCCTTATGCAAGCAAAATAAAGGCCAGAGTCTTTCCAAGGTACAATTTACATGTAGCTCATCAGGAAAAGGGGCCAGTATACTCTGGTTGTTTTTTTTTTTTTTTGAAGTGTTCCTTATGTGCAGCTGTTGTTCAGAAGTCAGATCCCATGCACACATTGTACCTGTATTTCCCAGAACTTTTATGCTTACTTTACCCACTTCATAATTTTCTGGCCCTGGACTGAGAACCCACTGGCATCCTGATGTGCTTGTTTATGCTTGAAAGCATGGTAACCATGAGTACGCCTTCAGTGGTTCCCTTGTGCACACTGTGTACCTTGATGGATGCCACATGTGTTTCACCTTGGAGATCCTGAACCAGCCTTGATCTCAATGATGGGTCCATAATCCTGGGGCATTGTAATATGAAGCAGCCAAAGTATACATGTACATGTAGCGCTTTGCTGGAGCTTCATGTAGGCATTTCAGATGATTTCCAAATTATTTCATTACACAGTCAATTTATAGCAGATATGAAAGAGCATATCTTCAGGAGTTTAACAGTGAAAAAATCATTCAAAACGGCCAAGCGGTTCTCAAGATACATCCATTTGAAAATCGCAAACAACTGTCTAATTTTGACTCCCAGGTCAAAGGTCATCCTTTGTTTTTCTTTATAAAGTGAATGGCACCAGGAAAAGCTCACTCAAACAAGGTTTTTCTTCTGTTACATTGGAAGGACACATTTTATTTCTGTCAAACTTGGCATTCTTACAAATTTGCACATCACTACTACAAATTTCCACATTTAAAATACAAATGTATATCTGATTTGCATATTTAATTGATATAAATGTCAATAAAACGAGATGTCCTGACTCCTGGCAGCTGTAGACTTCAATTAAATTTCTGATGTGGTGGTTACACATATGTTGGTAAACATTACTGTTTGTCTTATCTTAAATAAAGCCATTTTCTAATTAATTAATCAATATATGCAATGCGTAAAATTGATCAATTTGCATAAATAATCATTCATGTTTTTTAACAGTAAAGCACCAATTATTGGGATTTTTGAGGATCAATGCCACATGTACGTGTACGGTATACTCCTAATGTATTTGACACACCCTGTACTCCTCAGAAACTACAGATGAAAGTTCAATTAAGTGAAAATGATTTGCATATTAATTACCTTTAATTTGAGAAAAAATTGGAACAAGACAACCTTAAGGAATTCTGCAAATATTTGCAGTAAGTAAAGAGAGTTGCGGATTTTTACAACCCTTTGGGTGTAATGCCAACTGTCACTTTCATATCGCAGAGCTTTGACTCCTATCACACCTGTGATTTTAGTTTTAGTATACAAACAAATTCAATGATAGTTCTGTTTGGATGTAGCTGTGCAGTTCAAGGACGAGTCCATTCTTGACGTGGGTTTGCACTGGGAAGCTTGGTCCATCCTGAGCGAAGTGCCTCCGGTAGATACCAGCTTCCTTGGCATATGGCCCAATATCTAAAAAGTACACACAAAATAATAAGATCAAATATATAGCGTCTGCCATTAAACAAAAGTATAGATTATTTGTATGATTTATCATTAAAGGAAAAGAACAGGCAACAATTTAAAGGTTATTCTGCATTACAATGATACTGATCACTATTGTTCTAGGCATGTTTCAAAAGTAGTCCTAAAAGTAGGAAAGTGTCCATAAATAACATGAAGTAAGTTACTTAGAAAGTTGCATTCTGCTAAAATTCTGTTCAGAATTGCAAAATGATTGGGTAACTTTAAAGAGAAGATTTTTCGAGATAGGCCTAGCAAACATTATTTTGGAGTGACAAGTATTTTTTTATGATCAACCTTAAATTGGTGTAGATCGACCGGAAAGTCCAAACAAAATCTCTAAGTTTACAAATTGGCATTGTTTTCTTTGATTATATTTTTCCCTCATACTTTGATAAATAAACCCCATTGAACAATGTCAAAGACACGTTAACGCGGTGTTCACTTCATGACGTGAACACCTGAACAGTTTATCACGAAATAGAAACCACCACATGAGATGATTTTACGGAGCACATATTCGTACAATGATGTCATTTTTTAACTTAAAAAAACCCATTACCAAGAGATTGGGAAACTTTTTACTCTTTAAGAATGGTATTAATGATTAATTTTGATGAGCTTATGATAAAAGGACTCAAAATATACGACGGTGATGATTCACGTTTACGAATTTCTTGAACTAGTCGGGCACCCAGACTCCCATTATTATATGTGGGGGCACCGTCGAGTGGTACGCAGTCTAGATTTAACGTGAACGATTTCTCCGTGCAAACTGCTCAAACGTGGTCCGGAACAAATACATTTCCGGACGCTGTTACTTGGCCAATATTCTTAAAAACTCGTAATCATCAACTAATATAAATATATTTTATACTCACGATGTCACAAAACATAAGATCGTAAACTTCAAGGAGAAACACGGCGTTGAAATGTTGGTTGTGACGTAGCTTCTCAACCACTGGGCCGATTTCGATGTGACAAACACACAATGAACATGAATCCTTCCTCTTTCGGAAAAGACCGGAGGGGTTCGGGTAGCTTTCAAAACACGCTCCGGATTAGCAACGAAAACCCGAATGTCGATCCGATCAAAACCGAACCACGTGCAACCACGCGTGCCGTGCGAGCTTGCACGATCGACGCTGTGACCACTGCGCGGCCAATGGTCACCCCGGGCGTGCTTCCGCGAGGAATTTATTCACTTTTCTCACGAAGTATTTGGTTTTTTGCGCTTATTTTTCGGGGATCAGTAGTTGAGATATTTATTTCTGCCGTCCTAAAATTTGAAGGTAAATGGATGTAGGGAACGTTAGATATGAGTGTTAAAACTTTGTCATGTTTTTGTTTTTGCATGGGTTTCATGTCACTTTCTGTGTGTGTGTGTGTGCCCGTGCGCACGTGCGGGCATCCGGTCAACGGGTTTGGTGACGTCACTGAATTGCCTACTTCATGACTTGTTTGTGAAGGGTATTTTCCATGTACCTGTATGTGTATGTAATGTAATGGGGACTGGTGTATTCACCGAACAGATTCATAAAATGAATAAAAACGACAAGGTGTCAGATTCAGGCAGATCTTTGAGAGCGAGGCAAGTTTTCACGGCTGATTCAGGATGGCAAGACTTTTTTTTTTTAATTTTCAGGTGGATGACCCAGCATGTCAAAGGGCAAAGGGCACCAGCGTGGCCTGCCCCAGATTATATATCCCCAGGGGCTGAAGGAAATCGCCACTGACCTGCCAAAAGATGAACTCCTTAGAAGACTCAAGGTAGGCATTGCTATCCACTGAAATTGTCAGTTTGTACTCCGTGTAACCAAACTGGCCTTATTGTGTCCTGGAAGCACAGACAGCATGTATGTGCACATACACTGTACTTCATTTTTACCAGTAGCCCTGATCTGTTTAGATTAACTTAAAGAATTAAAGTTTAAAGTCCACCTGTATCTACCATATTATAATAAGCGGAAACACAGAATGTTGGATTTCAGGGCTGACTCACAGTTTCATATGTCTACATGATACTACATGTACATGTATCAGACTGAACATCTCATCCAGCACTGTGGACAAGTCATATGGCTGTTCTTTTTTTCAAGGAGACATGCAATTCATAATGGCTCTCAGTGACATGCACATTGTACACCATGTACATGTACATTATGTACTTCAGCATTGAGGGCAGTGCATGCTGATAACAGAGTCTTTTTTCATTTGTTGATGTGTTGTTTTACGTGTCCTATGTGTAGGTTTATAGGATTATTTGCTTTTGAGACCTCTTGATATGATTTGTATGGGTAAAATGAGAAGTTGCCTAACTTGCCTTTACCTTTTCTTTTTCAATATTGTGATAATTAGATCCTTTTGAAAACAAGGTTCACATCGGGGGTTAGATGTGAGTCACTTTTAAACTTGGATGTCCAAATTGGCCTTGAAAAGCCAAGAAAAAGTGGAAGTTTATGACTCCAAGATAACCACTTTGGCTGAAATCTTTAATATTTTGAATGATTCTTTTTGTGCTTGCATTTGGAAGGGACACAAAGCCTTTTTAAGGGCTTGGAACGTCGCAAGATTCTGAAAATATGGTTCTCGGAGAAGAAAACAGCTGTTTGAAACTTCAATGACACAGTACATGCAGTGTACATCAGCTTTGGCAAGACGTTCTGATCATGTGCACTTGAGCTATGCTTACCTTTCCCTAGGACATCATCTGCATGATATACAGTTGGGGCAAAAAGTTTACATACATGTACACTTAGAAGAACAAAAACACTTTTCCTTAAATTTCACTACTTCACTCATTCCTACCAACTTCTCTTTTCATAAGGACAAACAAGATGGGTCTCCACTACATGGTGTATGCTTCAAATAAATCATAATACGATAAAAATATATTTACCCAAAAAATCAAAATTTTACATGCTCCAACCCTAATCTTTAGTGCCACTGTCAGTATTTTTATCACCTCTCATAGTCGCAGTGGACCACTTCCTGAAGTGTTTTGAACAACAGTAAGGGGGTAGATGAAATTATGCACAAAATCATTTTTCGGAATTATTAGTATTTTGAACCGTGATAAATGTCGGAGTATTTTCAATTGAAGTACACACTATGAACATTAGGTTGAGGTACAGTTTGTCTGACCTTGTGAAGAAAAAGTTGGCAAAACTATTTCAAGTTGAGGAAAACTGTTTTTTTACCAAGCTTACATATATGTAAACTTTTGGCCTTAACTGTAGGTACTGGTACTTCCATAAAACACACTGATGAAATGGGATTTCGCTATTGTTCCCTGAGAGAAAGAGACCTTTTTTTCCCTTTTTTTTTTTTGGTCTGACGAGCTAAACAGTACCCGTTAAGTCCAGTCAATTTGGTATTCTCTCTTAGGTGCTGGCCCGTTCCTTCCAAGACATGGAGCAAGAGGAGGAAGTGACGCAGTACCAAGCTTTAGCTCTCTACCTGGTCAACGGTGGCTTCCTCAAACATCCCAGCAAAGATGTCAGGTTGCTGGTGGCGTGTTGTATCGCCGACATCTTCCGTGTCTTTGCGCCAGAGGCCCCCTATCGCACGGCTGAACAATTACGCGTAGGCCTTACTTTACTGCAACATTCTACCATCTGATGTCGGTGTAGAAACTGCATTGCA
This sequence comes from Acanthaster planci, assembly GCF_054643075.1. Taxonomy (NCBI): domain Eukaryota; kingdom Metazoa; phylum Echinodermata; class Asteroidea; order Valvatida; family Acanthasteridae; genus Acanthaster; species Acanthaster planci. The sequence continues at coordinate 13,868,196 of NC_141778.1, forward strand.
CTACACCACAACCATCAGCGTATTCATGCACAGATTCTGAAATGAATTTGTTTTTGTTTTAAATTTTACTTTTTTTATCGTGTTTTTTTTTTTTTTCCACAGACAATCTTCCAATTCCTGAACAAACAACTGTGGGGACTAGAGAATGTGGACGGACCATCCTGGAAGCGTTATTTCTACCTGCTGGAAAATCTGGCCATGGTCAAATCGTACAACATCTGCATGGAACTGGAAGATTGCAACGAGCTGTTCGTTGAGCTCTTCAATATCTTTTTCAGCATCATCAGGTTGGTCAGGCTATTTTTATCAGGCTCCAACATTCCATGAAATTTGTATGTAGATCTTGAGAAACATGTGCAATATATCTGGTTGCTGTTCTGACATTGTATTGCCACAGTTGTAGGAAATGTTGTGATCTAACTTTCATATGATTCCATTTTATTTACATTTTTTGCTCATACACCTGTCCCGACATAGTTACAAGGGCAACTCTGCTATTTAGGGGACGAATTTGACAGTTCTATTGTTGGCGAAATCGTTCAGCTTTACCAGTGTGAACAATTACATTGTAAGGCTCTTTCAGGCAGTGTTGTGGTGGAGACCTCTTTAACCCATTGCGGACGGTATTGTTTTATGCCCAGTGTGTAGAGCCTGACCAGTATACACACACAGAAAGAGACTGCAGTTGCATGATGAATAGACTGAGTATGTGTGGTATACGGCTATAGCCGTTCCCTGGCACTAACCTTCCCCTTGAGTTAAGTCAATAGACGTCTACCGTCTTCAAGGGGCTAAGACCATCTCAAGACCTCCAATCTGAATTCCAGTCACAACTTATTCAAATGAACCTTAATGAAAGTATTCCGGTGTCATTATTCAAACTCAGAGCACACTGGAGAGAGGATTAGAGAGTGCATTTAACCATGAGCCAACCTTCCCAATAAGCCATTTGCGAGTTGAATTGAATAAAATCTGGTGCACTGAGTAATCTGATTGCACATAAACATAACAATTTGAATTCCCCAGACTAAAGACACTGTTGCTCTACTTCGTGATTCGGGGAAAGCTTTGTGCCCTTCTTATCCATTGAGAACAGTGTATTGTTGCAAGACGTCTCTTATGTAACTAAGCAAAAGCTTGCCCCGAATCACGAGGTAAAGCAACAGTGGTTCTAGTAAGGAGAATTCAAGTTGTTATGTTCACGTGAATTTAAAGAACTCAGTGTACAAGATTTGGGTCAAAGTTAACTTTCAAAAGGCTTATTGTGTTGTGACAGTGCCAGCTCACATTATTGTGGATTATGGTACAAGTAACTGGTTTCTTGGTTCCGCTAGTCTGCCTCTTGACTTTCATAACCATGCAGAAACTGTCAGAAAGCCTACTGTTTTGATCAGTGATCCTTTGATAATGAGCTCATAGATCCTCAGACAACCCAGGCAGAACTTAACTACCAGAAACTGGAGGCGACCTGCAGTTTTGGATAGAAACATGCTTCCTTAATGGAGTACGGGAGGATTGGTTAAGGATTTATGTTGATTTTAATGCAATCGTGTCTGATTTCCCTAAGTGAGCACCACACTCCCAAGGTGCGTACTTTCATGCTGGACGTCATGTGCCCTCTGATTAGCGAGAATGATGCCGTGCCGCCAGACCTTCTGGAGATCATTCTGTCCAACCTCTTGGAATCGAAGAAGGCGGAGAACCCTCATGCTTTCCAGATGGCCAAGGAGCTCATCAAACGGACAACCACCAGCATTGAGCCATCCATCCAGGCAGTAAGTGCTTCAAGGCTCAGGGTTGTAGAAGACTCTCCAGTTCAAAACATTTTTGTGGGGGTGTTAGTGGCGTCTGAAACTCCCTGCTTGTATTGAGGCTGAACCACAGAGTTTTTGTACAAATCTTCACCCCACAAGTACATGTAATTACTTATTGTAACCTTGGCCTACTACTTTGTATATGGCAATGACTCCGACTGTTCAATTTAACCATGCCTCTGTGTGGATTGATACTCCAGTTATTGTCAGTAAACAGCACGTTGAAAGTCGTTGCTCTGAATAGAAGCGCACACTGAAACGTTTTCAGGGCTGCAGGAAGTGCATAGCATTCTTCAGTTCATCAAACCAGTACAATGACCCTATTGAGAAGTCCCCCCTCACCTGGAAAGAAGGGAAGTGTTGGGCTGGAACTGGTTCAACTGGATGCCTGGTGCTCATGTAAAGACTACATTCCAACAATAATCGGTCACAGTGTGGCTCATGCCAAGCGCGCGTCAACCTGCGTGCCCATGGTCTGTTCCCAAGGAAGGGATGTCGTAATGTCATTGCTCTTGTTTATACTTAGAGTGCGTTGTCCTCATTTGGTGTCAGCAGACCCATTCACACCAAGATATAATTCTTCCCCCAGTTCTTCAACAATGTTCTGATCCTGGGCAAAACATCAGAGACAGAGCTAGCCGGCCACTGTTACTCCCTTATCTACCAACTCAACACGATCTCCAGCACCCTGCTGCTCTCTGTCCTACCCCAGCTGGAGTTCAAACTCAAGGTAAGCTCATAATGCATCCGACGCTCATGAAGACGGTTTTCCTGGAAAACAAAAAAGTAAGATTAGTCTTGAGGTGCTTTTATTGTGAGAGAATCAATTTTAGATTTACATGTGTTGTACATTATAACTGTTAGCCTGAGCTCATTCAAATCCTTCAGCGTCTAACACTTGGTTCTCCGTGATTTGGAAGGAGTCAGTGCTGTAGGCTTGGGCACTTTGACAATATCTAAGGATTCATGTCCCAGCTGGTTCCCTGTGATTTGGAAGGAGTCAGTGCTGTATGCTTGAGCTCCTTGACAATATCTAAGGATTCAAGTCCCAGCTTTTGTGAAGAGTAAGAGTTTGTCCTAGATTCACGGCACAAAGTTGAATTTCAGAGGATTCGTGAAGATGTCCTGGAAAGTATCTTGGAGGTTGGAGTAGGAGTTAATGGTTACTACAGAGCAGGATGGTTTCCTG